>NC_045428.1:185663554-185971991 GCF_902635505.1 Sarcophilus harrisii
CAAATTAATCTCAAATTATATTTTTCATCAATTAATATGCATTTATTAAGTATATGCTATTTACCAATCTCTATGCTAAATGTTGTGGGGATAAAAATCACCCTGAACAACTAACTAAAAGAGAAACTAAGGCAGAACTATGAGCCAAAGCACTATATTAAAGGGATTGGGCTCTATCTAACGAAATGAACCCCAAACCTTTCTCATAGCCTGAGATACCCCCTCCTTTGAAGTACCTTATTTTCATAAGGCTTAATATAAGTTTTATTACTTGAACATTCTAAAGTGGTTATACATTGTACAAAATACAATTGGTTGACATGATGTATAAGCTAAAATAATCAAAAAATGATATGTCAGGAGGGTCATAGGTTGGGTGAAGCAGGGAATATCTACACTTTCTAGGTGGTCACAAGATAGGCTTCTCCTTAGATTTCGCAAGAGAAGATTGTACAAGCTATGTATGCTACACAACATATCAGGAGGGACTTCCTGTACCCTGTCATCCATGCTTAGTTTGGTCATAGAATTTGCGCAAAACAGAATGGAGAGATCTATGTCAGCATTCTTGTTAATTGTGCAAGTAAGCTCCTATAGTTGGTAAACAAGTAATTATCATTACATTAAAACTTGAGGACAATTGTAGGGCTCTTCTATTAGAATGTATATTCCTATGTGATTTATATAAAATATGGATTAAGATATTACTTATTTTTATATCTAGTATTACATGACTGACTAAATATTTATTACTAAATGAGTATATTGAAATAATTGCCAATAACAATTATCCCTTATAGAATCATAATGAACTGACATACCAATTAGAGACTACAGATATAAATACAGAGAAGGAAGCAGTCTTTATTCTCAGTGAACTTATATTTAAATGGATGAATCAACATCATTTGTGTATATGTAATAAATGCACACAAAAGTTAAAAAATACAAGAAAAATAAGTACAGGGTAGTTAGGAAGGGTACTGGTCATCAGAAGGATTGGGAAATGATTTAAATAGAAGGTTGTTGAAAACCTATCTCTAACTATGTTTTCTAGGAAGAGATATTTTGGAGGGGAAAAGGTGAAGAGAGTGAATTCCAAGGACAAGTGATAGCAAAGAGATAAGACATGGAATGTTCTGCATGAAGAACAGAGGGAAGGCCAGTTAGATTGGATCAAAAAGCTGGGAGGAGATTAATGAACAATAAGATAAGAAAAACAAGTCAGAGCAGGCTTGTGAAAAACTTTAACAAAAAAGCTTATACTTTATAATGAGAAACAAAAGTATTTTTAGGTTAGTATCTTATCTGAGAGGGAATAGGAAGTCACTAGAGTTTATTGAGCAAGAAAGTGACATAGTCATATATGTTCCTAGGGAAAAAATACTTTGGTAGAAGTTTGGAGGATGATTAGACTTGAGACAAAGTGATTAGGAGATGGTTGCAAAAATCAAAGCAAGAGATTAAAGAATTTAAATAATTACTTTGGGAATATAGAGAAGATATATGATGTGAAGAAGGTTGAAAAGTATGTACTAATACATACAAATGATCTGTTATGTGGGGGTGAGAGAGAGTGAAGAATAGGAGGCAACTCCAAGATTACAAAGCAGAAGGTCTGGATAGAAAAAAGAAACATTCAGTTTCTTGGTTTTAAGGCTCCATATCTTATGGAAAACTTTGCCAGAAGTATTGTTTGCCTATTGTTCCTGGCCTAAGGGTTTAGAAGTCCAGATAAGTAAAGTACACCTATAGGGTGGCATTATCCGTTAAAAATTCTATTTCTATTCTTGGAGCTTCAGAATTTTCAAAATATACAAAATACCTAAGATTTTTAGTTGACTGAAATCTCTATCTGAGTTAGTGCAATATAGTATCCAATAGGGTTAATGACATCAGTCTGCATTAAATGAGAAATAGTTTACAGAGCAAGACATGAGAATCTCATTTGACTATGTCCAAGTCATACTATATCTCAAATATATTGAGTTCTAGATACCAGGTTTTGATGAAGTACATCAATGAACTAGAGAATTCCTAGTAATGAATCAATCACTAAACATTTATTATCACTTATTATGTACTAGGTAATGTGCTAAATGTCAGAGATTAAAAAGGGAATTTACAAAAAATATCTGTTGTCCTCAAGGAACTTATAATAGACAACTAAGATTGTGAAAAACCTTAAAAACATTCTATGTGAAGACTGGTTGTAGAAAACTAGAAAACTTTAATCTGGAGATGAGAAATCTCAGGAGGGATATGAAATAGTCATCATATAGTTGAAAGACTGTCATATAAAAAAGGAATTAGATATGGTATGTTTTATACCATACTACATGTCACAGATTTTACTTTGAGTTCAAGAAAACTTCTCTAGCAATTATTATTAACAAAAAAAATGGAATGGCTGCCTCAAGGGTAGTAAATTGATTTCTTTACATGAAGAACACTTGGAGATATTACAAAGGACTACTCTGTCTGGCTTGGTGTAAATAGCCTCTGAAATCCCTTCTATATCTGAAATTCAATCTTTCTGTTTCTGATGCTCTTCATTCTATAAATGCTCCCTATTTTTCCTACCAATGCATTTTTCTATTTGCTTCTGGTTAAAATCCTGTCAAACATTCAAGACCAAGATGCTTCTTCAATCAATCAATTAATCAATAAGCATTTATTAGGCATTTATGTACTAGAGTGTCAGCTAACAAGCATTTATTAGGAGTTTGCTATGTGCCAGGGACTGTGTTAAGTAATGAATGGCAAAAGACAGGTCTTGCTCTTTAAGAGTTTCATAATGAAAGAGAAAAAATTTAAAACTCAAGATATATAAACAGGCATAAACTGAAGAAAACTGACTGAGGAAACATTAGTATTGAGGAAAATTAGAAAAGTTTCTTATAGAATTTGGGATTTTATTTGAGAATTGAAGAAAACCAGAGAAGTCAGAAGAAAAAAGTTAAAAGAAAAGAGCATTCTAAGTTGGGGCACAGAGTGAAAATACATGGAGTTAGGAGATAGAGTGTCTTTTTTAAGGAATAGTAAGGAAATCAGCAGCATTGGATCAAGGATTATGTGAAGCTGAGAAAAACATAAAAATATTGCAACAGTAGAAGGATTGCAGATTATAAAGGGTTGTAAATATCCAACATAATATTTCATTTTTGATACTGGTAGTAATAGGGAGCTACTTAAATTTGACAGGGTAACATGGTAAGAACTGTGTTTTAGGAGAATCATTTTGATAGCTGGGTAGAGAATGTTCTGGAGTATGAAGAAGATTAAGGAAAGGAGACCAATTTTTGCAACAGTCCAGGTAAGTGAGGTGATGAGGGTTTTAGATAGTGGAATTGATGACTGCATAGCTCTCTTACTTAGATCCAATTCTCTCATAAGGCATGATATCTCCTTCTTGAAGTTATGGTCCTCTGAGAATGAAGGACAAATAATGAACAAACAAATAAAGCAATATCTTAGGAAAGAAGGCAGCATATACCAAATATGTTATGAAAGTTAAATAGGTCATTGATTGGGTAGTTATGCACAGGGACAGAGTGCAGAGTCCAGGATGACATCTAGTTTTCAAGACTTGGTAATTCAGTAATTAACATTTATTAAATGCCCATTATGTGCCCAGCATGATAAAAGCACTGAATACAAAAAGAGGTAAAGGAGTTCACCATCTAATGGGGGAGACAATAAGAAACCAAATATGTAGACACACATATATAGAATAAATGAGAACAAATTAAGAAGAGTTGGGAAAGGCTTTCTCAACAAAATGGGGTTTCAGTAGTGATATAAAGAAAGCAAGGAAAGCCAGTAGGTGAAGATGAAGAGGGAAAACATTACAGGCCAGAGAAAATGTTTGTAATTGAGCAACAGCTTGTCTTGTTTGTGGAACAATGAGGAGGCCAATCTCACTAGATCATCCAGTATATGACAAAGAATAGGATAGAAGAAGAATGGAAAGGTAAAACTGGCTTAGTTTTTGAAGGACTTTGATTTATAAATTGTATTTGATCCTGGAGACAATAGGAAGTCATTGGAGTTTACTGAGTATGAGAATGACATGGTCAAATTTACACTTCAGGAAAATAATTTTGATTACTTATAGGGAGAAACTTGAGGAATGTAAAATAACCAGCAGGATTATTAAAATAATCCAAGCATGAAAAAATGAGTGTTGGAGCAGCGTCAGAGGAAATAATTGGAAATATTTAAGAAATGTCGCAAAGGTGAAATTAACAGTTCTTGCATTCATATTGGATGTGGAGAGGGAGAAGTGGGGGTTAATGAAAAGTCAAAGATGACTCCAAGGTTCTGAGCCTGAGAGATTGAGAGCACCATGAACTCTCAACAGGAAAAAGGAAATTAGGAACATGAAGATTGAGGGGGAAAGGCAATAAGTTTTATTTTGGACTCTATTCAAAGATGTCTAGTGGGTATCCTAGTTGAATTTTCTGAAATGCAGTTGGAAATGGAAGACTTGAAGGTAATAGATATACTAAGGGACATATAAGTAGATTCAAGAATAATCAAAATAGAAAATTTTTTGAGATTTCATCTTTTTTTTTAATTTTTACTTTATGAAATAAAACAAGTATTTCAATAACATCGTAAAATAAAAAAGTTGACTGCTTGTGAAATTGCAAATCTACTATATGCAACTTATTAGTCGTTTCAAATATACAACAAAATTATGTTATAAATTTCTTTTTTTTCCTTTATTTGTCTTCCCTCTCCTCCTTATTCTCCATCCCAGAAATGGCAACCATTAGACACAAATAGGAGTATGTATGTGTGTATGTATACACACACACACACACACACACACACACACAAATAGAAGGAATAAGAATATAACACTTAAATTTGTTTGTTATCTATGAAACAGGCATTCCAGATAGCACAGAGGAAATTATAGGTAGGACATTGGGTTGGAACATTGGGTTGGAACATTGGGTAGAGAGGATAGAAAGGAATGTTAATAAGGGAGAAGGGATTGAGATGCAGAGAAAAGGGTTTGAATGAATTCAGCACTAAGACTGGGAGAATATGACCAATTGGGAGTTTGTAAATGATTTTGGAATTAGTAATTGTGTTTATCTACCACCCCAGAAGAAAAGATACCTACACATTGCAATGTGTTAAAAAGTTCAAGACAAAGTTTCAGTGTAATTAATCATGTGTTAATCATGCTAGTACTAATTAATAAAAGGATCAGTGGCACTCTTGAATGCCAAAAATATTTCACTGAATCCACTCCATGTTTATGTGCTCTTAGAACATTAGGAATGCCTAAGGGTTGGTTAACAATGATAATAATGAATATTATAATGAGAGGTAGGTTTATTCTAATGAAGGCTTATAGGAGGATTTTGATCCCTTAATCTTGCATAAAGAGACATATCATTTTTAAACTATCCCCATCTAAGGAAATATAGACAAAAGGGGATCTACCTATGCTCAAACCTGGCTGAATGGTACATAATGCACTGGAATTCACTTTCAATTAAATTCTCTATAAGATTTTCTAGTTAGATTGGGCAACAGCTCCCACCATGATTGTAAGACATTTACCCCAAGGATTTGTGCAATCTTATCCATCAATAATGTCCTTCACTTGATGACTTGACCTAATAAAGAATGAGAATCGTAAAAGGGGAAAAAAAAATCTGGATGTTACTAACAATTGGTTATTTAATAATAATTTCTCTCAGTAGGATAGAATGCCATTTCTCCCTTAACCCCAAAAGCAGAAGAAAGATATATAGTGGAATGATATTTTTCTCTTTCTTCTGAAGACCAAACACCAAACAAGTGATCTGCAGTGATGGAATGGCATTTTTCTCTTTCCTCAGAAGGCAAGAAAACAGGAAGAAAACTTGGAGAAAATGGCTTTGTGTTAAGCAATGGGAATATGAGTATAAAGAATGACAGTCTCAACACTCAGTAAGTTTAGATTCAAATGCATGAGGCCACAAATATATAGATAAATATTTATAATTTTAATCTAAACTGTACAAATATAAATATATACAAAGTATTTAAATATAAATTAGTTCGGATGGCATAGAAATAACAATTCGAAGGATCAGAAAACTCTTCCTGAAGAAAATGGTATTTGAAAGTATAGGAAGCTTCTCTAATCCCTTCTCCCACCCCAAGTTGGAATTATGTATTTTTTTCCTTTTTCCAAGAATGAATTATTTCTTTCTAAAATGGTATTTATCTTATATAATGGTTGTTTTTTTGTTTTTTGTTTTGTTATAGGTTATACCCCTCTAACAAAGCGTAAGCTTCATGAGGCTGATAACCAGGGGTGTGTTGACAAATGTTTAACTATCACTTTTTTTTTTAAATGACACATATTAAAATTTGATTTGCATTATTAAAACTTTAGAAAGTTTCAACAATCAATGAAACAATCAATACAGCTTTAATTTGTAGTCTTTGCCGATTTTTGAGAGGTAAATATTTACACTGAAAATTTAAGAAATGGCTCTCTTCAATTCCTTAGATTTGGTTCTAATACATACACCACTGGCAGGAATTATGTTTTGTCAAACTTCTTATCTCCTTTTGTATAAATAAAAAATGATTTCACCAAAGGAATTTTTAATCAAACCTAGCTATGGGCTGTGAAGATCATGTATTTTTAAATCAGCAGAAGTCAGGAATTCAGGTTAGGGGAAAACCGTCAGTCTTTATTCTTAGTGAAGAAGGATCGGAGGTGGAAGAGAATCGGCGATAGCAATGTGTGCAGCTGAGTCAAAAGCTAAGCTGACCAGCAGCCACACAACCAGCACAAGTCTCAACCAGGCCAATCTCCCAGCTTCTCTTCTGTCTCTCTTGCCTCCACCACCAAATCGTCATTTCCTATACAGCACATCCAGGACTTGCACGGAGAGTGGGCAGGGACCATTCTTTATCCAATCATGTATATTAATAGAGTATAGCCCAATTACTATTTAGCCTCCGTACTTGGGACCTCAGTGCATCAACTCAAACCTCAGCCCATTACATCTCCCTTTCTTTTATTTTAGAACACAGGTGGTCATGCCACCCTGACTCCTCAGGGAGGTCAGAACTAAGGGAGGTGATCACAGCCTTCCTAACTTCTCAGGAAGGAAGTGAAGTACCGAAAAGGTGATCACAACCTCCTGATTTCTCAGAAAAGGTGGTGAAAGCACTAAAAGGAGATGATCACGCCCTACCTGACATCTCAGGAAGGGAGATGAAAACACCAAAGGGAAATGGGGGGGTTGCTAAGGGTTTCTGGCGAAGGGTCTATTATGAACAAACCCATCAGCATGGGAGGTATTACACAAGCACATAGCAATAATGCAGAGGCTATTAGGGATGACCCTCCCCTCAGTCAGTGCAGGCTCAATGGTGTAACAAACATGAATTTTACACACAAGTAGCGGAATAGCAAACAATATAAATCAACATGGTGTTGGAAAAGATCACCAGAATTCCTAGAAGGAAGGTATGTAAACAACAGTCAAATACACCTTCTTCAAGAAGAGATAGTCCAAAACCAATCTATTGTCCATTGCTTCACATGTCAGGGAATCAATATCCCCTGAGTTTTGAAGTCCTGAAAAGTCTTTTATTGTTAGGAATCAATGATTCCAACAGATTTTGAAGTGTTGTAAATCTTATCATTTCTCAGAGAATCCAATGATTCCTGCAAGTTTTCAAGTCCTATGTCTCAGAGAATCCAATGATTCCTGAGGGTTTTTGAGTCCTATGGCTCAGAGAATACAATGATTCCTGAGGGTTTTGAAGTCCAACAATCTTTGATGTCCATGAGTCAAACGCCATAACTGCCACGCTCTTTCAATGGTGAGCACAATCCAACAGAACCACCGATATTTCGGTCTCTCCTTTGTTTCAAGGGTCTTCCTCTCTCTCTGCAATGGACAAAGGCGAATATGGCTCTTGGCACCCATCTGATTCCTTCTCCACCTGTGAGATACAAGCAAACCCTCTCCCCAAAGCAGTTAGCCTATCTGGTCCTTTCTATTCACACACTTTCGGGTCTCCCCATCACCTGGCGATTATCTAAAGAATAGTGGAGCTGCTCATGGACACTGACCTTCCGGTGGGTTATAAAACCTTCTGCAGGCCGTGCATCTTTTCAAAAATCAAGAAGTTAATATATAAAGAGCTAGATTTAGAAGTTCTCTAGGGTTCTGGCTCCCCTTTCTTTTGTTTTTGGAGGAGCATCTTAATATCTCTGTTTCTCCTCTCCACTATTGCCTGTCCTTGAGGATTGAAAGGTATGCCCGTGGTGTGTAAAATCTTATACTGTGCACAAAAGTGTGCAAAATGTTTTAAGTATAAGCAGGACCATTGTCTGTTTTATTGTTGGACACCATAATGGCAAATGTTTGTATGAGGAATTCAGTGACCACTCGGCTGTTCTCTTTTGTTGCTGGCATTGCAAAAGTGAATCCAGTGTTCCTACAATGTGGATGAAAACAGACGACCAAAGATTTATAATGGGTCACATCCATTTGCCAGATTTCATTGGTTTCAAACCATGAGGGTTCTTCCCTGGAGGCAGTGTAGGGAGGTGGAAAGGAAGGCAAGCATACAGGCTTTTACTATCTAGCTTCCTCTTTTATTCCAAATTAAACGTAAAGCTAACAGGCCTGTGATATTTAGAATGAGATGCCTGACTCTTGAACAAAGGGTATTGACCAACATAGTTAAGGTTATCTGCCTTTGGTGCCATCAAATATGGGACCTGGAAGTCCATATGAGAATGGACATTAATATATAGATCTTACCTGGATGCTTTCTCACTTGCTCTTTGAAGTTTCTTAAAGAGCTTGATATATTAGAGCTGCAAATTTTATTTGGGCTTGGCAATTCTTTGTACCACACTACTGAACAGGCCAAATCAGATATTATATTTATGTCTCCTGGATAATAAGTAAGAGCTAGAATGATCGATCAATTCATTCTGCTGGAGTGGACTGAAAAGGAGTTCTGACTACTCTCTTTATAGTTAGATCATGAGAGTACAGCACAAATATTATTTTGGATGCATCCGTGAAGATAGTTGGTCCTTAGAGGAACTTTAGAAACTTTTCTTCAAGAGTCCATCCAATTATGTAATAGTCTAGTTATCTTTAATGGACCATGTAAAAATTTGGAGCCATGGCTAATAAAATTTCACTCTGGGATAGTCTCCAACACACTAATTTGTGTATTGGTATAAAAGGTGTATATCTTGTCAGGTCTTATCCCAGATAATTGTACTGCTCGCTTAGTGGGCTTTAATAAAATTCTAACCACAAGCACTGGGTAGGGAGTAAGGCTTTGTTCTGGTTGTGCCGGGAGGTTCACCCTCTATCACCTGTGTCCTTGATGAAAGGACTGCTGTGTTCCTCTTGTGTGGCAAAAAGTATCTCCAAGGGTTTTTGGTGACTCTTTCAACCACATTGGATAAAAGCCAGTTCAACTTCTCTCAAAGCCTCTTGAGCTTCTTTTTGTAAGCTGGCGTGGTGAATTTAACCACTGTCTCCCTTAAAATGTCATATAACGGTTGTAACTGATAGGTAGTCAAACCTAACACTAATCGCATCCATTGGATATCTCCTATCAATTTCTGAAAATCATTCAATGTGTTTAGCTTTTCTGTTCTTAAGAGAGTTTTTGAACTGTAAGCACTTAGGGTATACTTCATATCCTAAATATTGAAAAGAACATGTCTTTTGAATTTTTCTGGTGCTATGTATAATTTGTAATTCCTTTCTATGGTCTTTTGTAGACATGCCTCTACATTTGTTCCTCGGTGCACATCCCAAAATGTCATCCATGTAATGTAATAGCATAACTTTTGGAATGCTTTTCTTACTGGAGCAGAGCAATGCAACATACATCGACACATAAAGGCTGTTTTCATTCCTGTGGCAAAACTGTCCATTCATATCTTTATAAGGCTCAGCTAAGTTAACGCGGGCACTGAAAAGCAAATCTTTCATATCCTTCTTATCCAGAGGGATAGAATAGAAACAATCATTAATATCTACGACCAAGAGGCCATTCTCTAGGCAATTGAGTAGGAGATGGAAGTCAGGCTGAAGAGTTCCATAGTTTCCATCTGTTCATTCACTTTTCTTAAATCCGTTAACATCCTCCATTTTCCAGATTTCTTTCAAAACACTGGGGAATTCAAGGACTTAGAGAAGGTTTTAAGTGTCCTTGGTCAAGCTGCTCCCTACTATATCTAATAAGGCCTAATTTTATCTTTACTAAGGCCACTCCTCTATCCACACTGGTGTTCAGTTTTCCCATTGGATAGGAACAGGTGAAAGTGTTGGCAGGCCTTCAACAGCATCCCTGCTTAAAAAACAAGTACTCATTTTAACCCTAATTGCTATAAAAGTCTCTTCCCACAGATTGATGGGATTTTTCAACTATAAAGGAGTAAAAACTCCTGTTTTGCCTTCAAAGTCCCATCTCATAGAGGCAGCACTAACCAGCTGCTATTGATCCTCCTACACAAGACATGTAGGTGTCTGCTTTAATCTTTGGCAGTGACTGGGCCAGCAGGCACCTCTAATGACTGTCGATCTGCACCAGTGTCTACAATCCTTCCAATGGAGGCCATTTCTATGATTGTGAGCATAGGTCGGTCAATTGTTACAGCTGCTGTCCAGTAAATTGCTGGATTTTGTGATGGAATCAGAATCTGGGTGACTATCACCAGGCTGCTTATTAGGATTCTGTATGGAAGTAAACCTGATGCTACTATTTCTCCTGGGTGATAAGTCATACATTGTCTGCCTGTATTGGTGACTGGGATATTTCTAACATTCCCAGTTTCCCATCAGTATGTGGATGGACACTGTTTTGTCGTACTCTCAGGAGTAAAATGGTCAAGCCTACTGTGCCTGAGGCAAGGGATCCATAGGCTGGAAGGAACAGATTTCACCTCTCCAGGGGGTATCTCAGTTTCTCAGCTGCATACAACTCTATTCTCTATGTAATCCTTTATTCCATCAGGTTGCTTCCTGGCTGATTGATTGTGTAATCCCTTTCTGCCATCAATGGCTTCCTGGCTGATTGGTCGTATTGGGGTATTGGCCGTCTAGGACTCTCTGGGTGCACCATTGTTTGCCATCATGCCCCAAGTGTTTTGCCTGGGGCCCTGGGGCTGGGCCCTCATCCCTTCCTGAACCTGTTCCATTCTGAGGCCCAATGGAAGCTCTGTTGCATTTTGGACATGGGTACTTGGGTCTTGTTCTCCCACCCTGTTTTCTCACTCTGCCTCTTACAACATTGAGCTTTCAGATGCCCTACTTTACCACACTGAAAGCATTGACGTGTCTCTCTAGAAGTCCCTTGCCGGAAGGGACCCTGTCTACCTGTTGGGATCTTGGGAAGTCTCATCATGTCTGGCTATAAAGGCATTTGTACCACTGTGGCACAGGGTCTTATGAACTCCTCTAAAGGAGCATCCTTGGGCAGTCCTAGTATAATCCTTCTGCACACCTTATTAGCATTTTCCTTAGCAAGTTGCCTTATTAAAACATCTGTTGATGGATTTTCCCCATTAGTTCTTGTGATAGCAGTCTGCAAACATCCCACAAAAGTCAGCAAAGGCTCATCTGGCCTTGCATTATTTTTGAAGGCCTCACCTTTTCATTTTATTGTGAATCAAGCCCACGCTTTGATAGCATTAGACAATTGCTCATTGCTACTGAATAATTAATCTGTGTTGACGTCTGCATATGGACCTATACCTTGTAGTAGGTCATAGGTGATCAACCATGAACCTATTTGACTATTTTGTTGGCTTGTATCCTCAGAACTCCTCTGAATATATTCAAGCCACATGTAATTTTGTCAGGTTCTAGGCATACCCTTGCTATGATTTCCAGTCATCAGGAGTCAAGATTTCAAAACCAAATTCTGTAACAGCATCTTAACATAAGTGATGTAGCCCATAAAAAGTGCAAGCCTTTTTAAGATCTTTAATGATTTCTATGTTAAAAGGGGTATCTTTGACTTTGTGACCTTGTTGACCTGAGGGCATTAGACTGGAAATTACAGGAAGATAGTGGCTGAAGTCCCGGATATCCACACCCTTTTCTTTGGCTTCATTAAGCCCTCTTGCAGCCTATAAATTGGATACTAGGGATGCTGAGGGAGGTGCTGGTCTTACTGCCCCCGCCCCCACTGCCTCTCCCCTCCATCCCGGAGGGTGGAGTTGGTGGAGGAGAGTCAATCACTTTCCTTGGGGTGGGGTAAGGCTGCCTCCTGAGGGAAGGTCACCACACCCTTGCTCATTAAGTCTCCATGCCTTGAGATATGGTCATTAATTCTTCATTGTCTTCCTCCTTATATCATGGCTAATTTGAGAAGTGAAGAACGGTTTTCTTTCTTCTAAGGATAGGGTTTCTTAGTCTAACTGAAATATATTGTATAAATAAAATGCCTGATGGAAATTGAATGAGCACCACATTCTCTGAAATGCATGGACATCTCTTTCCAACCGGACCAGTTATCTCGAGAGTCTGCTCCTCCTCTACGAACCAAGGGAGATGCAGTTTAATATACCCACAAATCTCGCTATCTGTTCCCAAGTTATAGTAACCATGATTTCTATCAACAAGCATCTTTCTATAGCACCACTCTTGGGTGGGGTTGGGCAGGGATGGAGAGTCTTTAGCTAGTGTTTGTCCCATTTTGAAAAAGATTACTGGTTTAGTTTTTAAGAAAATAAGTTCCTTATTTGTCTTTAACAATACTCACCCAAGTTCCTGGTCAAGAGGAACTTCTTCAGTCCTTGGTTCCCACCGTTGGGCGCCAAATGTGAAGATCATGTATTTTTAAATCAGCAGAAGTCAGGAATTCAGGTTAGGGGAAAACCGTCAGTCTTTATTCTTAGTGAAGAAGGATCGGAGGTGGAAGAGAATTGGCGATAGCAATGTTGCAACTGAGTCAAGAAGCTAGCTCGACCAGCAGCCACACAACCAGCAGCTTGGGTCTCGAACCCAGGCCAATCTCTCAGCTTCTCTTCCTGTCTCTCTCTCTGCCTCCACCCACCAAAATCGTCATTTTCTATGCACAATCAGGGACTTGCGGAGAGTGGGCAGGGACCATTCTTTATCCAATCATGTATATTAATAGAGTATAGCCCAATTACTATTTAGCCTCACGTACTTGGGACCTCAGTGCATCAACTCAAACCTCAGCCCATTACAATGGGCAGCTCAGTTTTTCCTAGAAGTGGCTTCTCCTCCCATCTGCCTCCTCTTTTGAGCATCCTGAGCTTGACTGTCCATTTAAATAATTTCCTTCTCATTTGGACCCTCTTTTACATTGCTTTTGAGAGCATCTTGTTATAGATTGGAATCTTCAGTTCTGGGAATTTGCAGGTGACTAGCTCAGAAGTGAGTTTCTTCACCTCTTCTTTCTTTTTCTCCTCTTCATCTTCTTTGGAGGGAAAAACTTCAACAATACCAACAAAAGTAAGAAGGAAAAAAAAGAAGTATTTGTTAAATACCTATGTGTACAGATACAAAGAAAAACATAACCAGAGTCCCTGCACTCAAGGAGATTACATTTTAATGAGAGATATGCAGATACTATGCAGATACAAGAGATATGCATGGTACATAGGAAATAATCTGGAAGAAAAGGTATGAAAAATTTAGGGTACTAATAAAGGGCTTTTAATAGAGGGTGGCATTTGAATTGAATCTTGAAGGAAGATTGGGATTCCAGTAGGTTGTATTCTTTCCTGGTTCTTAAATCCCATAAAGAGAAAACTAAGTCCTGCTCATGAACCTGGAATCTGGACATCTATAGTCAATAAGACTTGGAATCAGTAGAGCAGTTTTGTGAGAAAAATTCAACTCCAGCAATGGTCACATAACAAAGCATAGTAATGGCACTTTCCCCAAAAACATATAGTTGGAAGAAACAAAATAAGTCATAAGTTCAAACACACAAAACTCCATTAAAAACATTTGCTATGACCTTTCTGGAAAAAAATTATGCCAAAACTTTTTAGGAACACTGATTTTATATAAGGGCAAGATGATTGACAATATGACAAGGAATTAGAAAAATTCTTTAAAAGATTAAACTCTGAATTTTGTTCTAAAGAGTTCATAATATTCTTTTGAGGAATATGCATAAATACATAGTCACACACGTTTTGGATTGTATGTTATATCCAAAGAGTGATATGTCCAAATTATTACTATGCAGAAAAAAACATCTAGAATTTTAATAATTGTGCTACAAACTTATCAGGGCATAAAGAAATAATTCTATTATTATGGTGAGACCAAATAAAATTATTTTCTAAGGACAAAGAGCCTAATGTTTCTACTATTTATACTATGTATCAATCTTGACAATCTAGTAATTTTTAGAAAACACATCATTTTAAAGTTTGACATTTTAATTGTTGATTATATTTCAGGACTGACTCATTTATAAAATGAATTATATAGTTTTAGACTATCAAATTAAATATTTTTATAGTCATTATTTTTAAAACATTTAAACAGTATTAGAATATTATGTGTCTATACAAATAAAAATTTTTTAAAAAACTTATTGTTTCATTCTTTCACTCAGATCATTCTCTCTTTGCCTTTTAGGGAATAGGAGGATATAATCTCCTTTCTAGTTCTTCCCATTTCTTTGGACCAAAATGATCCATGTGGTTATTTCATCATTTCTCAATGATTTCTATTACAATGTTCTGAAACTGTCATCACATCTTCACTTCAAAGACTGGTACCTAGGTTTTAATAAATACTTGTTTATTGAGTTTATAGGATCATAAGCTATAGAACAGGAAGGAACCTTCACAGCCCTTGAGACCAGCTTCCTGATCTTTGAAATGTGGAATCTAATGTTCAAATAGATCAAGTGATCTGCCCAAGGTCAACATAGCTAGTTAGTCAGAATCAGGATTCTGATCCTCTGATTCCAGAGTGCTTTTTCTACCTTATGTAGGAAGACACAATGCACCTTCCAAACTATCTGTTAACCTTACTAATCTGAAGAAAGGTGACTCTTCCTTGAAAATCACCATTTTAGGAGGTTCCTAGAGAATATAAACTATCTTGTTTACTTATATTTTTATTCCTATCCCTAGCACAGTACATTGCACATAAATAAACCCTCCTCCCTCCCTGAATCTCCCTTTCCTTCTTTCCTTTCTTCCTTCCTTTTTTCCTTCCTTCCTTCATTTCTTTCTTCTTTCCTTCCTTCCTTTCTTTCCTCCCTCCCTCCATCTCTCTCTCATTCTGTTTCTTTGTAGCTCTCTTTCTTCTCTTTCTCTTTTTTCTTCTTCTCTTTCCTCTCTTTTTCCTCTTTTCTTTCTCTTTCTATGTTTTCATTCTTCTTCTCTTTAGACAGAGAGACAAAGATATATGTGCATTGTGAGCATGTATATATAATACATAAAGCACATATATATATACATATATATACCTTAAATATGAGAATATATATATGCAAAAGGACCAGGTTTATAGTCAGACAGATCTGAGTTCAAATCCAATCTCAGACACTTAGCTGTGTGATCCTAGGCAAGTGATTGAACCCTGTTTACCTCAGTTTCCTCATTTGTAAAATAAGTTGTAGAAGGAAATGTCAAACTATTTCAGTCTCTCTGCCAAGAATCTTGCAAAAGTGGTCACAAAGATACTAACATGAAATGACTACACAACAACAACAAAAAGTGGAGTAGAAGGGCCCCCAAAGTGAGATTTTATGAAGTTAATATTGATAACAATTGGCTCTCTGTTGAATAGGAAAGGTGAAGTAGAGAAAAGACTCTAGGATAGTTCTAAGGCTACAAACCTGGGAAGATGGTTGCATTCTTAGTAGAAATAGGGAGTCCTGGAGGAGGTGAATCTTAACATACAAATGAAAGGAAACTATATGGAACTTTATATTTGCCCATATAATCAAACAATTCAGATTCTAATGTCCCTTAACTATTACCATGAAGGCAGCAAATTTAGCTGTCTTTCATTTAAAAATCTCAAAAATGAAACTATGTAAGGAATTTCTTGTTATGTACATGAACTATTTGAAAAAACAAAAAAGGGATTATTTTCTTGATTCTTTTACTTGATATCTTTGTATCCAAAGTCATAAGTAAAAGTTAGACTTCTAAGAAAGAAAATGAATATTAATTTTGAAAAAATTATTATGTTTAAATTCTTACTTTAATTCTCCTTAGAAAAAGACTCCACTATTTACAAATTTTGTTACCAATTTATATGGCTCACTTATGTGTCACATGGGATATTGATTGACCTATACATAAATATTGCCCAAGTATCAAGCAGTGCTTATAATGGGATCTATGAAAGGAAAGAGATAAGAAATAGAGTCTTTTCACTAGAGATTTCTTTATTTTACCATTAACAAAGGAAGGCCCACATTTGACAACTTTTGCTTTAAGGCCCAAAGTAAAAATGTATACCACTAGTTTTTTTTCTTTTTTACAATCCATTTCCTTTCATTTTCAATTTTATCATACGTGCAAAAATAGCAACCACCCTGATATTTTTCAAATTAAAAATATGGAAAATAAAATGTGATATGAAACTAAAGGTAAGACATATGAGACTTACAGGAATTATAGTTCTGTCAAAAGGCTTGTAAAAATATAATCAAAATCCCCTACCTGTGATAAAAACAGGAGGCAATGATGATAAGTACTATGGGAAGCCTCTGAGATAAAGGATTTATCTCCAAGAATAGCAATAAAAAGCTGACAACTACAATTTAATTATGATGGATCAGGTCTTGAATGACTGTAAATCTACCTTGTGGTCTATATAAAAATTAAGATGCAGGAGTATGTGTTTTAATTTATGGTATTTTTCTTCAGACCCCTTATAAATCAAAAGAGTAACAGAAATTTCAAGGACAGAACATATGTTGTGCTCATTTTCTCTGGCATTACTTGAGAAGGTCAAGTTTCTTTTTTAACATCACATCACAACTCAGAGAACCTGAATTCAAGGACCTATTTCTATGAACTGCAGATTTTATATTCAATAAAAAGGAGTGATCATGAAGTAGAGCTATAGATTATTCATCTACTAAAATATTTAGTACATAAATTTATAGCCACATCTACACAGCCAGTGTCCAAATAGGATAATGCTAATCTACTCAATAAACAAAGAATGAATTTAGGAGCTGCTACCCAAATATAATAGTAAGAAATTTAAAAGGAAAGGGGAATCAGTATCATTAGTTAAAAAGAGGGAAGTATTTGGAATCAGAGGACAAGTCCTAACCCTGACTCTGACAACTATGAAATGACTTAACCTAATAACATTTGAAATCTATTCTAATGACTTCATTTTATAGCTGAGTTTCAGAGAAGAAAAGGAACTTGTCCAAAAGCCCTATAGCTATCGTTTTGTGGAGCTGTCCCTATGGAAAAGAGGGTTTCCTGTTCTCACTGCCATCAACGACTGACCAATGGCTACTAACTGGTATGTAATGCCAATAATTCTTAGAAAAGCTGTTTTTCAAACTTACTTCCCCAGTGCCTAGAACACTGACCCTACTCCCAATGAGTAAGTGTAAGAACTGGAATATAGGTTGCGTTTTTTCCACTCTACCTTCATTTCTCTATGGTTGGCAAATATTATAAGAGGCTTACCTCAGATATGGATGTGTCCCAGAGGACACATTAGGGATTTGTAGGAATCTTGGAGCATCCCAAGAAGAAAACCTATTCAGTGGAATGATTCCTCTATTGCAATGAGATACAATTGCAAGGCTTTCATATGAGTTTCAGGAGAAAATTCCCAAAGCAGTTGTCAATCTCTCTGCAGTCATCTTCAAGGGTAGCAATCCTTGTGGGAAAATAGTGAATGATCTTCAGGAAGTACTAATCGCCACTAAGTCTTGGTGATTCTATTTAGCTGAAATTACATTAAGTCCTGAGACAGAAACAAGGGGCAAAATATGGCCATCACTTAGGTCACTATTTCAATGGACATAGTCCAGTGTCCTGAGCTTAAGAATTGGGGAAAATATCAATAACTTGTTTATACTCCAATTTCCACTACCCTCATTTGGGAAAACAACTCTTTTAGAAAAGAATTAGAAATATTAAACTGCTAAGCAAGTGCTACCAATAGAATAGACAAGATTGCCTAGATAAAGTATCAAGGTATCCTGAAGAAGACATAGGACATAATGTCAGGTGAGTCAATTCATTACCACTCCCTTGGCTACTACTTCATTTTAGAGTCCACTGGAGATAGGAGCCCAGGTTATTACATTATCCTCAAGTCTAGTAGACTTGATTCCAGTCTAGCTTCACAACCATCATTTTGTGGAGCCATCTCTGGAAAAGGGGAACCACAGTTCTCATTGGTATCAATTACTGACAAACTGCTAGAAACTGGCAACTAAGACCAAAGAACTCTTAGAAAAGCAGTGACCCCCTCCTCCCTGCCTAGAACAATGATACTGCTTCCAGCCTATTTCTTGAAGCCATTTTTGAAATCAAGAACTTTTTGTGAAAATGAGCTTCCTCTGGAGGTACTATGAACCCTGATTCCTCAGTAATAACTATTCAAGATCTGAAAAAGACACTATCAAATAGTTTAATAGCAGAAACAGACATGGTTTTATCAATGGAAATTACATTAAAGATAATGTACCCTAAGATCAAGAGCCATTTCTCAATAGATAATTAGTAGATTTGAGCAAATACTTCTATCAAAAAAATTGCTATTAACAACCATGTAAATGTTCTGAATAACCATTAATAAAAGAAGTGCACATTGAAACAACCTTGAGATTTCACCTCATAATTTGTCAAGTGGCAAAGATGCCCAAAGATGAAAAGAACAAATGTTGGAGATATTGTAGGAAGTGCATTTTGGTACAACTATCAATCATTATGACTATTTTGGAATGCTATTTGGAATTAGGCAAATAATATAACTGAAATGTTTATATCCTTTGATTCCAATATTCCACTACTAGGCTTTTAACCCTAGGAGGCCATTAAGTCACTATATACACCAAAACATTTATAGCACTACTTTTTGTGACAGCAAAATATTGGAAACAAAGTAGATGCTTTGTCTAATAAATTGTTATACATTGATGTAATGGAATATATATTATATATTAATGGAATAGGATCTTTGGAATGGAAAGGGAAGTTATAGTGATATAAAAAGTACATCCATGTAAAAAAAAGTGCCAAGCCCAAGTCTAAATGTCTGGAAGTCATTGGAATTCTTTTCATGTGGAGTGCACTTAAGTTCAGCATTAATTCTCTCAACTCCAACTTCACTGGTAGGACTGGTTCTCAGAAGAAGTTTATGGATTCATTTCCACTCAGAGTTCTAGGAGTATCTTGGAGGGGCTGTATGGTTTTTTTCCCAAATACTATCATTCACATGCTCCCTTCCTCTTCATCATTAAACTAGTTAGTTACCTTCTCCACAGAATAAATTTGACCAGTTATTTCTTTAATATTAATATCTGTTATCATTGATTTTTTTTTACAAAGGGACATTTTACAAAGAAGACATAGAACTAACTCATTTTACAAATGAAGAAATTGAAGCAAACAGCGTAAAATGATTTGCTCAGGATCACATAGTAAGTGTCTGAGACCAGATTTGGACTACAGGCCTGGTACCCTATCCACTGCACCATGTAGCTGCCATAGACTTTTACTAAATTACTAAAGATTTGATGGTTCTTATGATCTTTCAAAACTTATGGGGCCATGTCCTATTCTGTTGCATCTAAGATAATCAGTCTTCTAAGACAAGGGATGGTGTTAGTTGTGTGACCCTGGATGTCACTTAACTGTTTGCTTCAGTTCCTCACCTATAAAATGAGCTAGAGAAGGAATTTTTTGAAAGAAAACCTCAAATGGGGTCACAGAGAGTCAGATATGACTGAAATGACAACCACCACCACCACAATAACAACAACAAGAAGGAAGAATAAACATAAGAAGAAATGAAATAAAGGCACCATCTATTTTATGACTAAATGGTGGCCTGGGTGTAGAAATAAGACCTCTCTCAGCAGTGCTTACTACGTGTCTATTTCTACTTAGAAGCTCTAAGGAGGAAGGAAGGAAGGAGAGGATGGAAGGAGGGAGAGAGGAAGGAACAGAAGGAGGTGAAACCATAGTATCCCAGGCCACCTCATTCTTTTGCTTTCAAACTTTCTTTACCATTAAGAGGGGAGGGAAAAAATGAGAAATGATGTTACTAACTTCACAAAATGCAAATAATTCCGTTCAAAATAGTAACCAAATGGCAAAAGTTTAAATTTTTCCCTAATAGACCTAAGGAATGCTAGGGTCCCTAAGGACCAAAATAAGATTTCCAAAAAGCAACACCTTATCCTTTGGTAATTATAAAAGGAATATACACATATACACACATAAATTCTCTCTCTCTCTCTCTCTCTCTCTCTCTCTCTCTCACACACACACACACACACACACACACACACATACACACACCCACACTCAAAAAGCTTTTGCTGCAGAAGCTACTTTAGCAACCCTTAACTTAATTTTTATTGTAGCCAAGCATGATGGTTGCAGAACCCTAATGGTCTCAGATAACTACCCAAAAAGCTAATGCAGTGATTTAGTCTTTCTTATGCTTAGTACAATTTGTCCTAAGAGATAGAAATTTTAGATCTTATTTTTTACTTTTACTGAGAAAGATTATTAAAGTAAAAAACCACAAAAAATTCTTCACAGTAACAGGGAAGCAAAATAACACCCTACCTATTCTCTTTGGACTAATTCACACTCAAGAAAACACACGAAATAATGATTTAAAAAAAAAAAGAAAAAAGAAAAACAAGCACAAATCTATTTTGAATTCAAACAAACAGCAAAGGTACATCACCAATTTCCCTTCCTCCTCCCAAAAGAGCATAAAACAAACATTCTGATTGTATTCATTTGCGTCAAATACAAAGCAATAATAGAAACTAAAAATAATAGCTATGTTAGTGATACAAATGGGGGAACATCGATATGATTCATTAAAATGCTAAAAGTCCTTTCTTGTCATTGGTTTACAATTTTAATTTAGTTCTTGGCAATTCATTATTATCTTCCCTTTCCTCTCTTTAATTTCTGCCTTTTCTTCAGATTGAGGATGCAAGCTTACTGTCTAGAACATGACTGACACCTTAGCAAAAGCCAGAAGAACTTGAGAGGAAACTCAAAACTGACCCAGGAAATTCAGGATCTCTGTTCATTTTGATAATAGTTATTGGAGTAGACTTGATCTACGTGACTTAAAAACTCATATAAACTATTTCAAAATGTACATAGAGCAACTTCTTTACAATCCTATCAAAAATTCAATAACACTGAATTTCGTGAATTTGACTAGACCAACAGAATCTTTGTTTTTACTGACTCACCACTTGTTTCCAAGGGAATTTTAGCAGCCAGATACTAGGAAGTGGGTTTTTTTTTTTTTTCATTCTTTCATTCATTCTTAATGCCTTCTCCAAAGTACCACTTTAAATAATGCCTTCTATTTTTCTGGAATCATTCCTTGTATTTTGAAGCAAATTAAACTTTGAATTCTCTTAATATTTCCCAATTAATTGAATTTAAAATAATGTGCACCCTAGAACAAAGATGTTCATCAACTATGGGCTGTCTACTCCCTAGTATTTTTTTCTAAGAGAAAGAATGGAGAATGACGAGACACGATTTATTTTCATTCTGGCATGCTCGTTTTTTTAAAATTAAATTTTTTTAAATAATCATCCCTCATTTGTTTTTTTTCCTAATTATCAGTATAGATGATCTGAGCTGACATTGCTACATTTGATTAAAATATTTATTTGAAAAATCAGTGGAATGGTAAATATCTTTAGATTCAAGTGTATAGGTAAAAAAAAAAATCTGGTATAAACATAATCTCTTTTTTGAGGCATATGTTTGACTGCTTTAGGACAGCATGGCATGACAGCTGGAGTCCTGAATTTAAAATCTCAGAATTCTACTAGTTATGTGATCCCAAGAAGTCTCTCTGTTTTTTCTGATCCTCGGGTTCTTCATTAAAGTTGTTGTTAGGATCACATAGGATCCTAATGAATGAAAAATCTTTTGTCAACCATAAGATACTATATAAATGAGAACTATTCAACTATTAAAATTACTAAACTATATATTGTCATGAAAAAGAAAAACAGACTAAAAGTTCTATACTTGTTATCTTGTTTTAGTGAAGTTAGGCAATGTTGAAGCCTCATAAAATGAGCATCATTTTTATCTCTGATGAACTCAAATTTGTACTGAAAAAGTTAACACATTATATTTAGCCTCTTTCTAATTCCAGAGAGAGTCATAATCTATGTGAATTAAAGGTCAAGAGAAAATGGATTTGAGAGGCTTTGTATGACCTAAATGGTGACTTGTATTTTTGAATAAACATCCTTAATAAAAGTCAACTCAATGAAATGTTTATGTCTGTTTTCTTGGGAACAAAATTATGAAATGTTCCATACTTTTCTAAAAAGAGAGGGTTAAAAATATATAGATGTTTACATATATACATATGTATATGAATTCTAGAGGTGATTGAGTGTAAAGATAAAGCTGAGTTCAATCTTCCCTCTAATTCAAAACAATAGCTATTATGGACAAGTTGCTTAATTTCTCAATGACCCATGCAATTCTTTAAAAATCAAATTTGATGTGTTACTATATATTTATATATACATATACACATATATGTATAGGAATATGTATACACATATATATCTACACAATGTGTAGGTTGTATATTTATTTTAAACACATAAATTGTATTGGTATTTGTTTTAAACACATAAATTGTATTATAAATATTAAATATATTTAATTTTTTAACTTACAAAATAAAACAAGCATTTCAATAACCTAGTATAATAAAAATGATGATTGCACATAAAACTGCAACTATTATGTACAATTTGCTATTCCTTTTAAATATCAAATAAAGTTATTACATAAATTTTTTTTCTTCTTCTCTCCCTTTCCTACCCTAGAGCAAAGCTAAAACTTTTTCCACTCATGACTCCTTTTTGCCCAAGAAATTTTCATGTGTATATAAAATGTTATACAAATCAAATATTTATTGATAATAAATTACAATTTCACAAACCCCACATTTAGTTACCATTATACACAAATAGGTATGTGTATACATAAATCTAAAATTGTTGGGGGCAGAGTCAAGATGGCAGAGAGGACACAAACTTCATTCCCTTCTATTCTCACTTAGCAATTACCTAATTCAGCCTCAGAAATAGTGCTTGACTGGTAAAATCCATAAATATTGGGAGTATGGAGTGTTCACAGGGCAGCTACTCTCCATATATCCCTGTTCTGTAGAGGAAGCTGAGAACCTCCTTGCCCTGAAGGCAAACCCTACGGGCTTTTTAAAAAATGAGTAAAAAAAGCCAAGAAAACTCTAAGTATAGGTAGCTTCTATACAGAAAGAGAGCAGATTTCCAGCCCTGAGGAGACTAATAGCAGTCATTCTCCAGACAAAACCCCAAAATGAGGTATTACCTGGTCCCTATCACACAAAGCTCTCCTAGAAGAAATTCGAAGAGATCTTAAAAGAGAGCCAGAAGAAAAATGGGGAAAGGAAAGAGAAGCTCTGCAAGAGAGTATGAAAAAGGCATATAACTCATTAAAAGAAAGATTTGATGTTGAAGGGGATGTGGGAAAAATGAGACACTGATGAATTGTTGATGAAATTGTGAACGGATCCAACCATTCTGAAGAGCAATTTGGAACTATGCTCAAAACGTTATCAAACTGTACATACCCTTTGATCCAGCAATGTTACTACTGGTCTTATATCCTGAAGAGATCTTAAAGAAGGGAAAGGGACCTGTAGGTGCAAGAATGTTTGTGGAAGCCCTGTTTGTAGTGGCCAGAAATTGGAAACTGAGTAGATGCCCATCAATTGGAGAATGGCTGAATAAATTGTGGTATATGAATGTTATGGAACATTATTGTTCTATAAGAAATGACCAGCAGGATGATTTCAGAAAGGCCTGGAGAGACTTACATGAACTGATGCTGAGTGAAATGAGCAGCACAGGGGATTATTATATACTTCAACAACAATACTATATGATGATCAATTCTGATGGACATGGCTCTCTTCAATAATGAGATAAACCAAATCAGTTCCATTTGTTCAATAAGGAAGAGAAGAGAACCAGCTACACCAGTGAAAGAACTATGGGAAATGAGTATGAACCACAACATAGCATTTCCACTTCCTCTGTTTTTGTCTGCTTGCATTTTAAATTTTCTTCTCAGGTTATTTTTACCTTATTTCTAAGTTTGATTTTTCTTGTGCAGCAAAATATCTATATGGATATGTATACACATATTGTATTTAGCATATACTTTAACATATTTAACATGTATTGGTCTACCTGCCATCTGGGGGAGAAGGTGGGAGGAAAGAGGGGAAGAGTTGGAACAGAAGGTTTTACAAGGGTCAATGCTGAAAAATTACCCATGCATATATCTTGTAAATAAAAAGCTAAAATAAATAGAATTATTCTGTTTATATTTTTATTTCTCAATTTTTTCTCTGGCTGCAGATAGATACAGATATGGTATAGATATAAATAGATACATATAATGGACCTGTTATTTATTGATAAAGGAAATTCCCAGGATTTCCCAAAGGAAAACAACCTCTGCCAATGCAGGTTTGTTCCTTCTCTGAAACTTATCTTCTTAGAGAACTGAGGAGTCAAGTGATTTATTTGCCCATAGTCATCAACCAGTAAGTGTCTGAGTTGTGACTTGAATTTTAAGTATTGCTGGCTTTGAAGCTATCTACCTACTATGCAGTGCTGCTATTGTGTCTGTACATATACATATACATGCTTATATGTATTTGACAGTCAGAGGGATTGAACATTATATTATATTATAATATAGAAAAATGTTTGTAAGTAAGGAGAACCAATATCCCATATATGGAAAAAGAGAATACAAAATCTAAAAGCAAGCCAGTTTTATTGAAGGGAAAAAAAAGGAAGAGAGTAGTCAGGGAGATTGAACACTGGCCAATCTGCTGGGGTCTTGGTTAGAGTTAGGCACCCTCATGGATCTCTGAATGGAAAAGATTATCATCTCCCAAACCAGTAAAGTCTGATGGGGTTTTATTTGAGTCTCCTTTTGAGACTCCTTTAAGATTCCAATTTGAGTCTAGTGGGACCCAGGCACTGGAGGAGAACCCCGAACTTGGTGACTAATGTTGGTTCATTCTAGTGATACAAGGATGGGAGGATGGGGAGGTTAAAGGTAGTTGTGGTGGTGGCAGTAAATTCTGAGGAATTGGGAGCTAGTTAATGTTCAAAGTCCCTACCAATGGGATACTAGCCTTAACTCTACTCAGGGTGACTGAAACGATAATCTGAACTTCTGAGCTTCCTTCCCCTGGACTTTTTCATTTAACAGGGTAGAATGGTGTTGTCATGATATGAGATGTAGGTATGTGCAGAGTGTTATTTATGCATAAGTATATATCATATGCACATGTACAAATAGATGTTAAATATGGTGAAAGAATTGTGAAGACATAGTTTTTGGGAAAACAAGTGCGATTATATAGCTGTCTGTCCACTCTACCTACTCTTAAGGACAATTCTGACTTTAGTTCTTTAGATATAACAAATTTTTCCCATATAAGCAAACCTATTCTTTCTCTTTGAAGAATTTTTTTTAAATAAATGAGGTCTTTTGTGCACTTGGAATTTATTTTAATTTTTAGCTAGTCTTTACTCAGGAAACCTTTTGAAAAGTACAATTTTTCAAATCATTATGTCTTCTGAAGTTCAATAAAATCCTAAATTTGATTTAAGAATGAAGCATTTTAGTAGAACTAGAACAATGGAATTGCCTAACTTCCAGTGATTTAAAGATATATACAACATAACTAATGCATTAAAGATTGGTTCAAATTCTTCCACTGACATTTATTAGCTGTGTGAGCCTGAGCAAATAATGCAATCTTTCAGGACTTCAATTTCCTTATTTGTAAAATGAAAGTGTTATGTTAGATGACCTCTAAGATTCTAGCTCTCTCTCTCTCTCTCTCTCTCTCTCTCTCTCTTTCTCTCTCTCTCTCTCTCTCTCTCTCTCTCTTTCATGTATACATGTGTATACATGAATATATGTATACATACACGCAGACATGCATGTATGTATATGTGCATTTGTATAATATATATATATATGTATATAATGTGTGCATCTATATATGAAACATGTGGAAAACTAAGACAATGAAAGTTATAATTGAGATCAAAATTTCCACAACTAAATGACAGAAAAAAAGGAAAATAATTCCCTTCATCCCTGAACACCAATCTATGCAGTTATGAATTGTAACGTCGAGAGGGACAAATTCAAATGTCAAAGGTTAAGAACAAAATGTGCTCTGAATTGTTCAAATGTTTTAAAATGTTGAAAAGTTTATCGTTAAGCAAGCTTACAAGTTTCAACTTACAAGTTTCAACATGAAGGCACAGAAGATTCACTTATTGAATTTAAGATTGTTGAATGGGTGATTAAAATAATAGATTAAATGAAAGAATTTGAACACAAAACAACTTAATTATGGAATTTTATAAATAGAGATAATTTAGTTCAAACCATCACTTTGCACTCAACTAAACTGACCTTGAGCAATGTGCTTAACCTCAACCAATCTTTACTTTCCCATCTGTAAATGTATGGGAATTGTACAAAATGAGATTATTTCTAACATTCTTTCAAGTTATACAGTTGTGATCATATGAATGACTTTGAGATCTACACTATATTTGTATTATCAGAATCTCTCAAGGAAAAATTCTAAAATTCATAGGGAAAGCCTTAAAAGAATGTTTAACTGACAAAACAGAAATAAAAAGAACTCACAAGAGGGCTATAGTGACACTGGAGCAACTTACAAGTTTATAAATATGTGAATTGTCAAAAACTAGAAAATAATGGATGCTAACAAAAATGATTTAGCCTGGATCATTTAGGAAAGTATATAACTTTAAAAAAATGAACTTTCCATTTTCCTTTCTTTTGCTTTAAGGAAATGTATTTTTAGTATAGCCAAAATATCCATATGCATAAAATAAAATTATGCATATTGGAAATGAACCAGTCATGGTCTCCTACTTTTCCATCTGAATTAGGCAAATGCAGATTTTGTAGGTTACAAGTCATCTGAAAATAGGGTTATAATATGAGATTGATTAAATGGTTCAGGGCTGAAAGCATTAAAATGATGGTCTGAAATCACCTAAGAACTTGTAGAACCTAGAAAAGAAAACTCTTCTCCTTAATTTAAAAAAAAAAAAATTCAGATCAGTGTTTTTTTAAACCATCTTCAGAGCAGGTACTTCTAATTTTTTTGACTACTGCTCTAGGGGAAAAAGAGAATGCTACTGCCATCTGTTGGCCAAATAAAACAACCAATTTAGAAAATCTGGTGATTTAATTTTTTCCAAAAACACTTATAAAGAAATGTGCTGTACTTATTGACTACTAGCCTTTATTATTCTGATTAAGGCCTTAATGCTGATGGTACAAGATAACTCTTTTAGTCACATCATGAGTTCAAATAGTAAAAAGCAGACATGGGACTGAAATAAAAGTTTTTTTAGGTTCTAAATTTAATATTCTTTTTAATATGACAGAACTTGCTTGCCTGTAAAATATTGTAATGCCAGAAAAACTGAGGCAAGATAGAGATTAGAGAGTTTTTAATATTTTATTTGAGAGGAAGAAATTGTGCTGGGGGCATGTTGACCCCAGGGCTAATGTGTCAAAGCAGCCAACAGCCAGCAGCCAATGTGAGGTTCCCCTGAAATATATACACACGTGGCTCCAAATGACTGGGGTAGACTGAGGCAGAGGCAGAACGGCAATGGACTATCAATCCGATACTGACCGGGTGGAGGGTGAGGACCATAAATTCTTGATGACTTAGGAAGAGTTAGGAGCCAGGAAGTCTGAATTCCCCCTTATCTTGAGTTTACCTATTTACAATTTATAACCTTAGAGTAACTAGCCCTAAGTTATATCAGTCCTAATTATCAGGAGGGGTGTTGCAATCAAGGGGATTGAGGCAGAACAATTAAGAAACTAAGGCAGAACAATTCAGGGAAACTGAGGCAGGACACTAAAAGAGAACTGTAGCACAACAATATGGAGCCCAGGGTGGGAAGAAAGTCCAAAGAGAGAAACATAAAAGTTACTGCAAGAATTCCTTAAATTAAGTATTAAAACGAATAAATAAATATACCATCCATAGAATAAATAAACAATACCTCACAGATTTTATTCGTCAATTTTATTTTCATTTATTTATTCAAAAAATAAGATAAGCACCTACTAAATGAAAAGGTCTGTACTTGTCAACAATGAGCATAGGAGTAAGCATGATTCCACTTATTTTTCTTTAAATTTTATTAATTTTTTAGATATATTCATTCTCTTTTTTCTCCTCTTTTTGCCTCCATTGAAGAATTTTTAAAAATAAACATATAACAGATATATATGGTAAAGCAAAACAAAGTTCTACATTGTTAATATCATATATATAATTATATTATATATATGTATATTTTTTTTTTTTATTTTGAGTTCATTATCTTTCAGGAGATGGGTAGTCTTCTTTGCCTTGTCTTGTGGAACTGTAGTTTATCATTGAATTTATCCCTAAAATCTTTTAACTTTTTTTTTTCTTTTTTAAAATTGTTGTAATAATAATTATTCATTTAGCTCTGCTCACTTCATTTTACATCAATTCATAGATGCCTACCTATCTAGGCTCTTCTAAACTTATCCATTTCATCATTTTTTGTATATGATAATATTCCATTAGGGTATATACAATTAAGTTATAGAGAGTTATCGGGCTAGAATTATATCTATATACTGCACACAAAATATTTGTATTTTAGGGATATGACTGGCTCGCAATATGGCAATTTTCCTTATATCTACAAGAAAAATATATCTCAGAAATTTTCCCCATCAATCAAATTGGTCATTCAGAATTTTGTGAGAAAAATTAACACAATTTTCATAGCTTTTGGACACACTGCTCACAGGATCCTCTGGAGCAAAAAGGCAAAGAAAATTTTCCTATATATTTTATATACACACATATATATGTTTATATATATATTTGTATATGTATACATATATATTCCTAGTAGCATTTTTGAAGTAGTAAAAACAAAACAAAACAAAAAGCCATATATACAAACCTGGAAATAATGTGAATGACCATCACTTAAGAAATGGATGAACAAATTATGACAAATTAACACAATGGAATATTATTACATTATGAAAAATGAAATGAAAAATTCAGAGAAACACAAGAAAATTAGTAAGAAAGTATGCAGAAATTAGAATTTCAAGAGCCTTATAAATAATGATCACAACTATGTCATGGAAAATAATGATGAAAAAAACACTAAAATTCAAATTAAGTGCAATATCTAATCATGGTTCGAGCCTCAATTGTTATGGGTTGAGGCTTGAGTTGACGCACTGAGGTCCCAAGCATGTGAGGCTAAATAGTAATTGGACTACACTCTATTAATATACATGCTTGGATAAAGAATGGCCCCTGCCCACTCTTTGTGCAAGTCCTGATGTGTTGTATAGGAAATGACGATTTTGGTGGGTGGAGGCAGAGAGACAGGAAGAGAGGCTGGGAGAAATTGGGCCTGGGTTCTATGCTTGTAGCTGCTGGTCGTGTGGCTGCTGGTCTAGCTAGCTTCTTGACTCAGCTGCACACATTGCTATTGCCCATTCTCTTCCACCTCCAATCTTTCTTCACTGAGAATAAAGATTGACGATTTCCCCTAACCTGAATTCCTGACTCCGGCTGATTTTAAAATATGCAATCATCACACCCAATGATAAAATATATTTTAATCTTCTAAGGAGAGTGCAGAAAACTCCAGCTGCAAAATGTTCCTTAAACTCTAAGATGGAGCTATTGTGCTGGTTTATTTTACTTAATTCTCTTTCCTTATACCACATATAAATTGTGAATTTACTCTCCCAACTCAAAACTCCAATCCCATTTTCCACACTCCTAGTCAGATCACCAGAACAAGGTTACTACTTTCCTAGGGGGAACCTTGAGGAGTCAAGAAGTCTTTCAAATACCATTGTTCATGAGTTTACCTAGTACATTCCCCATATTATCAATCAGTTACTATCTTCTCGATATAATCTAAACAATAATTATGCCCTTTTATCACTTTGACTAGTTCATCTCTTTTCTGAGCCACAGCACTCTCTCAGGGAAAGTGTACTCAAACTTAAAGAGCTTATTATGTCTCCCTCACCCCCAGCCTACTCCATCAAGTGAACTTTTAGCAAAGCAGAATGACAAATCATTCCCTTGCAAAATATGGCATCTCAAAATTGTTGATCTATTGCTAGTCTGCAGTAAGCAAGTCACTACGTAAGTCTGAATGTTCACCAGACTCTGCTGCTAAAGCTTGCATTACTTCTATAAGCTTGTATTACTGAACCTCTAGCATCTTTACAACTTTGAAGCTCACAAAGTTGTGATATCTGATACTCATTCATCTAAGCTCAGAAAGCATAAACAGGATAGAACAGAAAAATAGCAATATCATGCATTTCTGGCTACGTGGAAACCCAGGTAGTGGTCAGAAGCAAGTTGTAGGTCACTGCTATTTTGATTGCTGCTACCTCTCTCATCACCACAGGCTTACAACACTTCTTATGTTGCTTACCTCCTGTTTGCTCAAAGTTTTTGTATGTATATTCAATTCTGGCTCAACAGCCAATCAAGAGGCTTTTTATCACTATAAATTATGTTGGCAGGAAACAGTCATAATATACCTAAATATTCTATATATCAGTGAAAAGCTCCATCAATAGCCATGCCAAGAAGCAGTCTCATTAAACCACCATACCAGCCCCCTCACATTACATATCTTCTAAGGATTATGCCTTCACTGGTTGGCCCTGTTACATTTGTCACCAGACAGTATTTACAACAAGCGGAGGATTATTGGGAAGAAAACTAGTATTAAAAATAAAATCTTAAAGGAAAAGAAAATTTTAAATTGTGCTTGGATTTTGTTCCTTTCTCTGTTAAAATAATAATAATGCAATAGGACTACAGGTATTACAAACTATACTAGCTAAGGCTTAAGGAAACTTATTTTATTTTGAACTAGGTGAATCACAATACCAAAGAATGAGAGCAATACAGGTTTAAAAAATTGTGGTATTGTTAATTGCCTCTCTATTAATACACTAACAAGAATTCTTTTCATCTTTTTGCCATTTAAAAACCTAGAAAAATCATTCCTCATTCAAGTGGCTATAATACATTTCAGTCATTCAATCAATAAATACATAATATCTACTATACACCAAAAGCTATGTTCGGACTTATGATAATATAATGAGATTTAGTAGGCAGAGCAGGGGAGCAAGAATATTCCCAGATATGGAAAATACCCAGAAAGAATTCCTGGAGTTCACAGATGGAGTGTATTGCTCATGGAACAGCCAAGAGGCCAATGTCACTGAAAGAAATGGTATAAGAAGACTAGAAAGGTAAAATGAGACTAGACTACAGAGGATTTTGAATATTAAGCAATATTTTGTAAGTGATTATAGAGGAAATAGAAAACCATTGGAGTTTATTAAGTAAGAAAGTGACATGATTAGAAATGCATTTTAGGAAAACCACATTAGCATCTGAATATATGATGGATTGAAATAGGGAGAAACTTGAGACAGGCAAGTCCATTAGCAGACTATTGTATTAATCCAATCTAGTCATGAAGTGATAAGAACATGAACTAGGGTGGTAACAGAGTCAGAAATAAAAAAGAGACATATTTGAGAAATCTTACAAAAGTAAAATCTACAGGCCTTGCCAACAGCTTGGATATGGAGAGGTAAGAAACAGTGAGGAATAAAGAGTAATTCCTAGGTTGTGAGCCTGAGGGATTGGGAGGATGGTGTTGCCTTCTACAAAAATAGGGAGAGCAGGTGAGGAGGATTTAGAGGTAGAGATAATGAGTTTTGTTTAGATATATTGAGTTTAAGATGTCTTGAACAAGATATTTTAAAGGAAATTGGAATTTCAAGTTAGTATGTCAGCAGAGAGACTAGTGGATTGAGGGGAAAAAAAGATAGATTTGAGAATTGTCTTCTTAGAGATGGTAATTAAATCTATGGGAGCTAATAAGATCACCAAGTAAAATAGAGGGAAAATAAAAGAGCCCAGGACGGAACCCTGAAATATTTGGGTTTTTTTATACTACTACTTTTTGGAAAAGAAAGATAAAGGAGTAGAACCATATTGTTCTAAATATTAGCCACACCTTTTCTCAGAATTTGAGGGCAGCTTATAATCAATATATACCCCATTTTTTCCCCAACATTCTATCCCTTCAAACTAGGTTATAGCCTCACAAAGTCTATCAGCTCCTATTCCTTCCCCCATTCTGGAGGCAGAAGAAGACCAGGAGAATCAGATGGTGGGAAGGAAACCTTTGGAGACATTTTTAAAATGATATATAACAATGGCAAGTGTTTATATTTTATTTAATGGTTAGAAAATTTTTACATGTATTATCTCACTTATTTTCATTTAACAAATGAGGAAATTGAGGGTGAGAATGATTTAACTACTTGTCCATAGTTACAGTTAAGCAAGTGTCTATGGCAGGATTGGAACTCATCTTTCCAAATACAAGTCCAACACAGCAGACTATGGCTGCTATGTTATATGTATATATGTCATGAGTTTAGGATTTATTTTCCAGTTATAGATGATTCCGGAAATGTTCATTGGAAACTATACAATGGGCTATATGTCTTGGCATAAAAAAAATGAAGGAAGTGATGGAAGTAAGGGGTAATGCAAGATCACTGATGCATCACTTGAATTAATGCATTTGAGTTGAGTTGCCTTAGGAAGACAGTAAGAAAAAGCAAGAAAGATGTGAAAAGAACAAACAAGTAATTTGCTTTCTTTTTTATTTACATTTTGTGTTATATATTTTACTTATTTTTTTACTTAACCTTTTAAACATATATTGTTTTCTATATGTTTATTTGATTTCATAAAAAAACACAAAAACAAAAAAATGCATTTCTAGCAAAAGTTTCAAATATAGGAATTTTGCACAATTTTTAAAATTCAATTTTGTTCATTGAAATATATTTCACTTTAAGATTTTATTTTATTTAGACATGTTAAAATATCTATGAAGCTGTGTCTTTCACTCCTTAAATATAGGGGGATTGGGAGGATGGTATTGCATTCTACAGCCACAAATCTTGTTAACAAATGCAGTTAGCAAATGAAAACTCAGACTGCTAGGTCCTCAGGGCAAAGAAGCTGTCTTTTGTCACCAGTTGTTTAGAAACATGTATATTTATAGCAATATGTATACAATGAAAATAATAACGATAATAATAATCTCACATAATTTGCATCCAATGTTGTAGAAGTCAGCTCTGGGGGGTAAATTGCCCTCTGGTTAAATTTAGGCAGTTTGGACATACTTACAATATGGTGCCATCCAAGAAAAAATTGACTGCTGTTTGTAAAACACCACGACTTTACAAGCATTGTGACAACAAAGTCTGGCTGAGTAGTCTTTGTCATCTCATCTTTCTAAGCTTTTTAAAAATAAAAAGAAAGGCTTTGGGGATTTGTCCTTTAATGGTATGTATTTAACGACATAATTGGGAAATTTATTAAACATGCTGTCTATCAACTTAATTGATGTGAAAACATGACTGGAAAAGTCCTAAGAGGACTAAATTCCCTTAGGGGAACTTAATGAAAGATCTGTTCAGTTTTAAGAGTCACTTTCAAGATGTGTAGAAGCAGTCTAGGGAACTTTCAAATATAATCAGTTTATATACATAAATACACCAGTTCTTCCCATGTTTTCATGAATTTACTCCTTGTGTTTTTTAAACACGGGAGAAGATAATCATGGCTAAGAAGAATCAAGTGTTCATTGATTAAAGCATCTTTCCAAGAGAAAAAACATAAAAGCATCAACAGAATATAAGAGAAGAGAAAACCATTAGAATTATCCATCCAAAAATAATTTGTGAAAAACCTGTGTCACTAGTTTAAAAAAGGAAATACTGATTTTAGACTTCTAATATTTTTCTCATGAGAAATTGGTTATAAGCTATAATTATCTTTATTCTGAAGATTCAAGGGAGGAACTTAAAATGGCTAAATGTCTCAACATTGATTAAGCAAAGGGTAGATATTAATAACTACCTAATGGGACTAATCAAAGTAGATGGTAAAGAAAAATTTAACTATCAAAAAAGATACATCTTTTATACTCAATGTAAGAATTTGACATGATTTTTCCAGAGAGTTCCTTACACTGTTCTCTTCCTAATCCTTATAAAGTGTAGCACCTCTTCTGCTCATCCTTCAAACTCATACTTACAGTATTCCATGTATCTATACTTCTAAAAATTTATTTCAATGAGGGCCTACCAATGTGTTTACCTTTCAATAGTTAGCCATAGAACACAATTAGCTCAAAGCAAAGTAACTTAATGATATGACATAGTAAGAAAAGTAGCAAGAAAATATATTCCTATTAGCCAAAAAAACTATTTGATTCATTATGGTTTGTCAAAAATGACAACAATCCAATAACAAAGTCAAATTTAGTGCTTGTATAAGAAAGTGGTATGGAGCAGTTAAAAAACTTTTCAATTTTGAAGGTAAATATTTTTGCTTTTCAGTAATTTCAGGACTTTTCATGACCCATTTTGGGGTTTTCTTGGCAAAGATATTGGAGTGGTTTGCCATTGCTTTCTCCAACTCATTTTACAGATGAGGTACTGAGGCAAACAGGTTAAGTAACTTGCCTAGGAATCTTCCTGATGCTAAGTCCAATGCTCAATACACAGTATCATCTAACAGCCCAAAGTTAAAAGAGTTTGATTTAAATCCCATTTCTGAATCTTACTACCTTTGGCAATACATAACCTTCCTGCTTAATGAGAAAGTTGAACTAGATGACTTCTAAACTCTCTTCCAACTGTAAAATTTTAATCATATTGCCTAAGCTTATTTGTAAAATACTCCTTGGTCAGTTGAAATGTCATTGAACAAAGGAATAAAAAAGATCTAAAGTATTCAACTAGTGAAAACAGTTCATTTCAAAAGTTAAGGATTCAAAATAAATTCTCATTCTTAATTTACAAAAAAAAAAGTTTGCTATAATGTCTGTTTTCATGATGAATTATTTTCATTTTGCTAACAATATTTAACATTTGGGTGATTGCATCAAAAATAAAATAGTTTCTTTAGGATAACTCAAATTGAATGCTTAAATTTACTTCAAATTTATGAAATTAAAATACACATGAAGATCATCTAGGCAAATCTGCTCAATTCGTAGATAAGGAAATAATTGAAATGACTTGTCCATCAACTGGGGAATGGCTGAACAAGTTATGGTATATGAACATAATGGAATATTATTGTACTATAAGAAATGATGAGCAGGCTGACTTCAGAAAACCTGAAGAGACTAAATGAAATGATAATCAGTGAAGCACACAGGACCAAGAAACATTGTATATGGTAACAAGAAGATTATCTTATGATCAACTGTGATGGACTTGGCTCTTTTCAACAATGTGATGATTCAAGGCAATTCCAATAGACTTGGGTGCCATCCACAATAAGAGAGAGAATGGTAGAGAGTGAATATGGATGAAAGCATAACATTTTTACCTTTTTGTTTGTTTCCTTTTTTTTTTTCTTTTTGGTCTGATTTTTCTTACACAACATGAAAAATATAGAAATAAATGTAAAAGAATTGTATATATTTAACCAATATCAGATTACTTGGGGAGAGGAGGAAGTAAGGGAGGGAGAGAAAAATTTGAAACACAAAGTCTTAAAAAATTAATGTTGAAAACTATCTTTACATATATTTGAAAAAATAAAATACTGTTGAAAATTTGGGGGAAAAATTACTTGTCACATAGCAAATAAATGGTAGAACTGGGACTGGAACTTAGACCTTTTAATACCAAGTCCCAAATTAATTGCACTAAATTAATTGGTCTTCTAATTTGCAACCACATTAGAATAAGGATAAAAAATATAACATTTTTCTAAGTGTATGAATAACAATTTTGAATGTTCTAAATCATGTTCTTCTATCATTTTGTACCAATACTCATCTACCAATCTGCCATGTTTTAATTTTAAGTTGTTCTTCATGTAGAAGGATCTAATTGCTTCTCCTTTTCCTCTATGGTCTTAATAAGCAGAAAATTATATATATATATATATATATATATATATACATATATTTAATGTAACATAAGAAAATGTAAATTTAACTCAACATAACTGACAATTAGAACTATCCCAAAATAGCATGAACCACTTTGTAGACTAATAAATTATCCATCATTTGATTCAACACATCTCTCATATCCTGTAATTTTATGTAAATATTCAATACTTTCAAATATTTTTATTCCAGGTCTTTTTATATCTTCCCCAAGCTATATATTCTCTCTTTAAGATTAGTGATTATATCCTGCTTCCCAAAATCAAGAAATGGTTCCGATAGTGAATAAAACTACAAGTTTTCATTTTGTAGCTTTGAGTTTTAAAGAACATATTAAATTTAGCAGTTAATCCAAATCTGTCTCGTTTTGTTCATGTTTCCTCTCTGAACCTCCTGTGGTCCTCTTCTAAGTATTTTAAGTGCTTCACTAAGGCTTTTTTCTTTCTCTTATTTTCTCTTCTCTATCTTTTCCCTTCAAAAATTTTAAACCCTCACTTGTAAAAATCAGCACAATGAAGGGAAAAAAATATACATCAATCATATCCAAAAATTTATGTCTCATGCAACTCTAGTCTATCACTTATTTGTCAGTAGACACACTGATTAGTTTTTATCCTTCAAAGTTGTTGGGGTTTTTCTTTTTCTACACTGTAAAAAACAAAATGTTCTCCTGGTTCTGCTCACTTTAATTTGACTCAGTTCATATAAATTCTGCCAGACTTCTCTACATTCATTCATTTTTGTAAAGATGCAGACTGATGACTTTTGACAACTGCTAAAGTCAGAGTTAGTGAACAGAAAAAGTTCTCATCACTAATCCTTGGTGTTGCTAAATGGCCTAACGTGATAATTTGAGATGATTTTCTGACTGAAAATGATACAAAAGAAAGATATTAATGTTTGTTTTGCTCCTTCACCCAAAAACCCATGGAACCTTTCCACTTGATTTTTAGCTGAAACCTGTCAAACTATTCAAGTTTAAAACTGTCCTAAGATTTTTGGGTACCCTATGTATGTCATCAACCCTGTAGAATGTGAGTTCCTTAGGAGTGAGGATTGTTTTGCTATTTGTATGTCCAAAGTTTAGCTTTTCAAGCTAAATATAACTTCAGCTGTATTTGCACATTGTAAGTGCTTTTTTGTTCATTCAGTAAGAATGTATAATGAAGTATAAGAATATTCCATTACATTAACATATAAAAATGTTCTCAGCTATCCCCAATTGGTGAGCAGGTTCTAAATTTTCAGTTCCTTGCTACAACAACAACAAAAAGATGCAATGAATAGATAGAATGTAATATATCAGATCTAGAGATGGTGGAGTCAGTTCTTTATTTGTTTTACTGTTCTTCTGTCCACAAATTGTTTTAGTTTACATACAATATAAATTTATGGTAATTTGTCCACAAAATCAAAGTTATTTGAGACCTGAAACTATTATGCTTAACAAGTCAATCAATAGACAGATGGAGAGAGAGATCTAGAGAGACATTCTCTCTTTATCTCTGTTTGTCTTTCTCTGTCTCTCTGTCTCTGTCTCCCTCTCTCCCTCCTCTCCTCTCTTCCTTTCTCTTTCTCTCTTTCCCTGTTCTCTCTCCTCCCTCCCTCCCACCCTTCTTTTATTTCTCTTGAGTAAATAATAATGTATTAGTACCAACAAGGATTTGTCATATTTAAAATGTTTTAAAAACCCATAATTTCTTTAATGTAGAACTCCCCCAACCAATGCCAATTGCAACCTCTCTATAACTTATAGCCTTAAAAAATTGACTGGGGCTCAAAAATGTTAAGCAAATTTCTGGAGGTTTTCATGTAGATAGTATATATCAGAAATAAGACTTTTATTCATGTTTTCCTTATGCCAAGTCCAGCACTCTATCTATTATGTCATATGGCTTATTTTAAGTTAAAAGGCATGGAATGTAATATATCAGTTCTAGAGATGGTGGAGTCAATTCTTTATTTGTTTTACTGTTCTTCTGTCTACAAATTGTTTTAGTTTACATACAATATAAATTTATGGTAATTTGTCCACAAAATCAAAGTTATTTGAGAGCTGAAACTATTATGCTTAACAAGTCAATCAATAGACAGATGGAGAGAGATCTAGAGAGACATTCTCTCTCTATCTCTGTCTGTCTTTCTCTGTCTCTCTGTCTCTGTCTCCCTCTCTCCCTCCTCTCCTCTCTTCCTCTCTCTTTCTCTCTTTCCCTTCTCTCTCTCCTTCTGTCTCTCCCTTCTTTCTTCCCTCCCTCCCTTCCTCCCCCCTTCCTCTGTCTCTGTCTCTCTCCCCCCCTCTCCTCTCTCCCTTCTTCTCTCTCTCTCTCTCTCTCTCTCTCTCTCTCTCTCTCTCTCTCTCTCTCTCTCTTTCTCTCTTTCTCTCTCTCTCCTCCCTCCCTCCCACTCTTTCTCCCTTCTTTTATTTCTCTTGAGTAAATAATAATGCATTAGTACCAACAAGGATTTGTCATATTTAAAATGTTTTAAAAACCCATAATTTCTTTAGTGTAGAACTCCCCCAACCAATGCCAATTGCAACCTCTCTATAATAGCCTTAAAAAATTGACTGGGGCTCAGAAATGTTAAGCAAATTTCTGGAGGTTTTCATGTAGATAGTGAATATCAGAAATAAGACTTTTATTCATGTTTTCCTTATGCCAAGTCCAGCACTCTATCTATTATGTCATATGGCTTATTTTAAGTTAAAAGGCATGGAATGTAATATATCAGTTCTAGAGATGGTGGAGTCAATTCTTTATTTGTTTTACTGTTCTTCTGTCTACAAATTGTTTTAGTTTACATACAATATAAATTTATGGTAATTTGTCCACAAAATCAAAGTCATTTGAGAGTTGAAACTATTATGCTTAACAAGTCAATCAAACTTCTCCTAATATTGAGCTTTTAAAAAAAGTTCTTTCTACTTTCTTAACTAGATGATTTGCCCAGGCTGAACAAATTTACTACAGAATTTTTCATCTCTTTTCTCACTTCTCCTGCCTTGCTGCAGTGATGAGATATGAAAGTATTATTCTTACTAAGTATTTATGGTTTCCTTAATTTAAAATTATGCAATATATATTACATTTAACACATGGTGAGCATTTGATTTCAGTTTCTATATCCTGTTTGAGTTGCTCAGCACACAGTAGATTCAGTCACCTATTTATGCATTAAAGCCATGTTTTTATTTATGCCTTAGAAAATTTAAAAATACCATACTAAGTTGGAAAGCAATTCATAACTTTTTCTGCAAAACTGTGTGGGAGTGAAACCACAAATATTATCTATATTAATTTGGGGTTGCCCCACCCTTTGGCAGTCTCCAGAGTCCTGATTTACTGAGGACATCAGGACTTCTGGTTAGCAGTGGCGCCACATCCATTTGGCATAGCTGTCTCCATAGAGTTTTTCCTTTTGTAGTCTTGATTTGGCATGAAACCTTGCATGAAATCATGCAAAAATATGCATCCAGTCACAAGCCATGCTGGGGACTGTTCTGAGAGAAATTACTAAGATGGCCCTTCTCCACAGAATCTTTTCATATTTTTGGCATCAGAATTTTTGCATACATTCCAGGACCAGATAAATTTGGCTCTAGGATATTCTGACAATCACTCTGAATGATGACCAATAGATTGAATCAACAAGAGGTCACATCAGTCTTCTTTTTCAGTGGCAAATCTTGAATGTGATATGTAGCTCCAGGGTTTTATGCAAAAAAAAAAAATTGCTCAGCAGCAATCTTGGAACAATAGTTGTACTAACAAAGTCTGCTAATGTTCCCATTGTCATCTATTTGGATTATTTGCTTACATCAACAAATCCAGATATTTGATTTCCATGATGACTGGGGAAAAACCAAATCACAATTTGAATCAACAAATATCGTATCTATAATGTGCAAAGCCTGCCCTTTATAGTAGTACTGTTTTTATAAAGGCATCAGGTTATGAGCACTGTTATATCACAAAACAATGAAAAACTAAAAAGAAAACTAGTCTGGAGAAAGTTTGACATGAGACCCAATTAAGTCACATCTTCCCACATTCGCTTAGATAATGAAATAGAAAGAACAACAACCAACAATAACAACAAATGGAATGTATTTTCCAACATTTCTATAGTGATCTACTCTCATCTTTGATGACATAGAACCATCACATTTTATATTCTAACAACTCAGATGTGACATATCCTTAAAGAAATAGCCATAGCCACATCTCACATTTTACTATGACCATTATATTGCTGTGGCCATACAATTGAACCTTTGTATGAGTGAATATATCTGGGAGAGTAACCCTTTTCTAGAATAACCTTCTCAGTTCTAGAGCTTCTGCCCCATGTCCAAAAGTTGTCCTAATTGAGGAATCTGGCACATGGCCCCATTATATTTAGCTAAGCCCATTATCCTTCACATTCCACACTGGTAATCATCTTACCTAGCACTATACTATTTGACCATAAGACTTTAGTATTTTCCTTCAACCCAGCATTCTGGCTTCAGGATCATAATCAAATCAATACTGCCATTGTTATTGGAATAGACAGATCAAGCATGTCCCTCATGAACAGTCCCAACCCTGTGATTTTTCAAACCAAAACATTCCATTCTTGATCACCTCCCCATGTGTGTACTATCTCCTCCATTTTAATGTAGCTCCTCAAGGGCAGTCGCTCTTTCATATTTGTATTTATGACAACAGCACTTAGCATTGTGCTTGACATATTAAGCAGTCAACAATGATTTTTCATTAATTTGTTAATTCATTACTCAATTCTAAATCTAGTGCTCTTTTCAATATACCACTACTTTCAATATAATACTACTGCTTCTACTCTTTTTTTCTTCTTGAAGGAAAAAATGAGAAAGCTTGGTACTAACTGAATGTTGTGGGAAAAGAAAAGAATGAAAATTTTGATAGTTCCATAACTTTAAATCTAACTGTCAATTCAATTAGTCAAGTTACTTCTTCATTACTTGATGAAGTGAAATGACATTGAAATTGAGAAAATAGCTGAATATGACCAATCACACATGAAACGTCTACAAAAGAGACAAAACTCTGATTGACTTTCAAGATATCTTAAATGTGGAAAAGCTATCTAAAAATGGGGAGGAAATAATACATGACATTACTCCTCCCTCCACCTCTGCTAAAAAAAAGGGAAACCTGGAAGAGATAACCAAATAACCACCTATATGTTTACATTCAAATCTATAAAATCTATTATGGTCTAGATATATATATATTAAATATATATTGGATATATAATATATATTAAGATATATATAACAATGCTTTGTGATAATTATAGCAATATCCAGGATACTATAGAGCTTCCTCAGTAAGATCAAAGTCTAACCATATTATCATAGGATCATAGACCTAAAGCTGAAAGGAAACTCTAAGGTCATATAGTCAAATCTTATCATTTTACAGAGAAAAAAAGCAGAGACCCAGAGAAATTACATGACTTGCCCAAAGTCACATATAGTAAACACCCAAGGTAGGATTTGATTACCAGTGCTCTGACTCCTGAAACAGACATTTTATTTTTAACAATATAATCATGCGATCCTCCCTTTTAAAAAATTCTATCAATCTAGGTATGTATATAATCTACCTATCTATCTACATGTGTGTGTATGTGTGTATATATATACATATATATGTATATATGTACATTTATATATACATATATATGTACATTTATGATACATATATGTGTGTGTATATACATACATATATATATCATAAATGTACAATAAATTAGATTTGGATGACCCAAGAAGTCAGAGAAAAGATTTTGAGGAGAGGAAAGGGGCAAAGGACCACTATAATTAATAAACTCTTATTGAGGGAATATTATAATAAAATGTACTGTGGTAGGTGATGGGGATAAAAAGAGGCAACTTATGGTAGAGAAGCAGACAGAAATTACAAATCAAAGGACAAAGAAAAATGCCAGCTATATGGTATAGAAGCTTCCAGAGTTCATAGAAATAATCTAAGGTAGTGATCGAGGGGAGTCAGAAAAGACTTTATGGATGAAATGAGACTTGAACTAGGTCTTGAATAATTGGTAATACTCAGATAAACATACAGGAGGATATTTCAGACAGAAGGACCATTATAAGTAAAGACTCATAATCATATGAACATAGAGTTGGGGAGGAAAAAAGAAAAACTGGTAAAGCATTTGGTCCAAATGTTTCATAACACAGTTGAGGGAACAGAGGCCAAGAGCAATTAAATAAGTTGCCCAAGGTCACAGAGCTAATTAGTGGAAAAATTGGATCTAAAATTTAATTTCTCTAATTCTCAATCTAGTGCTCTTTTCAATATACCACTACTTTCAATATAATACTACTGCTTCTACTCTTTTTTTCTTCTTGAAGGAAAAAATGAGAAAGCTTGGTACTAACTGAATGTTGTGGGTAAAGAAAAGAATGAAAATTTTGATAATTCCATAACTTTCAATCCAGGTAATAAAAGAGTGGATTTTCTGTTGACTGATGCAAAGATATATGTAAGAAAAGTGATAGTGCCAATTTGCTCAGTTTGGTAGGATATATTTGCAAAAATGTTAAACAAGTGCACAGAAATGCTTGACTCACACTCAGCAGAACTAGACTCTTGGTGACTAAAACTAAATCAGCAGAAACAAAGGTACAAACAGGAATTAAAATAAAAACTGAATTTATGTGGTGTTTAAGACTTTGCAAAGTACATTATATATATTATCTAATTAAAACCATAAAACTCTGTTGGATAGGGATATTTTCTCATTTTTTAGAAAAGGCTTACAGAAGTTAGATGGCTCATCTGTAGCAACATATCTAGTACATTTTAGAAGCAGGATTAGAATCCAAGCCTTCTTGAATAGAACAAGTTGCTTCGAATAGATGTTTTAGGTTGTTGTGTCAAGAGAAAAAAGGTTGAAATTAGAAAGATGAAACCAGATTTGCCACAAATTAAAAAACAAAACTAAACAAAACACCCAAATCTTTGTCTAAAATCTGATAAACAGAGATCCAATTCTATTCCCTAGTAACCATAGTCAAAAGGCTATGGGGTTTTTTCCTCAGATACATTCTAAATATCCTTGAGAACCAAAATTGATCTTTTAAATGGACCTGAATTTGGTTGCTGGCACCCTGACTATTGATGTATATCAAACATCTGCAATAGTGTTACTATTGTGCTAAGCTTAGCAACTGGAAGAGCAGTATGCATATGTTGTTCATTCCTTAGGAAAAAGAGGCATTCTCAAGACCAAATTATTCAACTGCTTGCTGCTTTCCAACACCAGAGTAGAATGGAAAGGGATATAAATAGTAGGTGTACATTCAGTGTCTAATTTCACTTTTCAGATGAATTCCAAATAATTTGATGTGGTGGTTGGCCCAAACTGAACATAAAGCTGATAAGTGGAGAGATCAATAAACAGTATGGTAACATTCATCCCACACAAGATTTTTATTACACCATATTGAATTAATTGAAATGTCTTTGGTACAAACAAAAAATTATTTATGAAACAATAGAAAATGTGCTCTTAAATACAAACCAGTGCTGTACATGATTTCAGTGAAAAAAGAAACAGATGTTATGCATACTTAGCAAAACACAATCCCATATGCAGCTGCCCATGAAATATTCAGCACATACAAAAGTTTACAGCAAAGTGCCCTAATTCTCCTCCTCCCCCTTCTCACCTTCATGCAAATCTCCCACATGTCAGCATTTTTTGGGGGGAATTTTGGACACTCTGCAAGCTATAAATGAGTAGAGTACAGAAAAGGAAAAGACCTGCCTCTGCTGAAGACTAGATCAGGAAAGTTCTCTACCAACCACATAAAGATGACACATTTGCTCTAATATTGAAATATGAGTCGATATCCTAGTGGACAGGATTAGAGTCAGAACTGAGCTAATGTCAACAATTATAAGTAAAGTATGAAAGAGCAAGGAAATAATAGCATAAACCTCTAAATTTGCATTAGGGGATATTGGAGTTTTGGATACAAAATAAAGTCTCAGTCATAGGCAAACTATAATAGTTGTCTAAATCAAATCCCAAGGATGTGACTAAGATTAAACTTGTACCTAAAACAAAAAGAACACAACACTGAATTGCCAGCATTTAAATCACACTCTGAACACATGCTGACCTATCTTCTTGGGCTATCATACCAAATGATTCTATGAACTGAAAATTTTCCATACTTTATGCTTTGAAGACAATTTTTTCTAAACTTCTTTGTCATTTTACTTACAATATGTGAATTTTCAACTGTGACTTTGTCTTTAATTGAACAATTTAATAGCTTATTCTTAAGTATCCATTTGCTAATAGAGAACAACTATGTTGTCTGTCACTACATTCAAAGAACAGGCAGGCATGCCACTGAAAAAACAAGTGTAAATTGGAAATCTTGCTGTGAGTCAATCTTGCAGTAAGTGAGTTGCAGGGATGAATGATTAAATTGCTCCTACCTTCAAATAGTACTGGAATCTCCCTTTGCATATGGTAGTACACAGTCCTCTCCAAGGAAGGCACTGTGATCACTGTTATAATGGTGGTGATGGTGTTTTTTGTGGTTGTTGATAATAATACCAGTTAGCACTATTTTAGCACTTATAATTAGCACTTTGCTTTATTTAAAGCACATTAAAGTTTGCACAACACTTTGAATATATTCTCATTTAATTCTCACAACAATCTGGAAGGTAAGTGTTTTTATTATCCCCATTTTATAATAAGGAAGCTGAAGAGGCTACAACAAGTTAAGTGAATTGCCCAGGCTCTCAGATCTTTGTTTTGCGTTTTTGAAGTCATTTCAGGTGTCTTATTGGAAGGTTCTTTTTCCTTCAGTTAAGAACGATAGAGAAGAAGAGAATGAGATAATCAATTTCTTTAAATCTGGTGATAATTTCATGCAATCTTGTTGCTAAGGATAAAAAAGAAAGAATAGCCAACAAAAGAACAAAAAGATGGATGATATCCTTGGTTGTATTTTTGAGCACTGAATACAGATTCAGATCTTTCTGTAGGGAAATAAATGGGCTTGGTGTGACAGATTCAGTGTTGAAATAAAAATGAAGTTAGAGGATATACATAAAGTGTATATTTTTTATTTAATTTATTTAATCAATTGAATAAATATTTAATTTAAAAGAAATACATAAAGTATAGGTAAAGGAAATACAAATATCATTCTTTGAATAATAATAACAAACCACCAAAGAAAGGGGGAGAAAAATCAAACTTATGGATACCCTTTTAAAAAGAAATGTGTGCTAAATAAGCACTAAGAAGTTGAAGATTATGATCACAAGATGATTATGTTAATATTAATATTTTAGTAGTAGGAGGAGTTAGACATTTTAAATTATGAAAGCATTAAATATTTAAATTTATTTTTCAAATATTACTTGTGGGAAGGCACAGGTTTGAAATAGAATATAAAATGAAAACAATAGCTCAGTGTCACAACTCTTTGCTAAGGATACCAGGCATAATTGAGCTACATTAACTCACTTGAAATAGGACCCAGTGGTGACATACTGATTACCATTCTCAATTAGCACAGCCTGCATTTTTTAATGCTGATGTTTAATTTCAAAGCATTAAGAGGCTTCCAGGATAAGAATCTATTAGATTCTCAGAAATATGTGCCTAACCACAGAGAGTAGAAATGGACTGAAACCATATGTCTTTTGCACTAAGGTGATAATTTCAGCAATATGTGTTAATCAAGTTCTCAAGAGAAAAATATAATGGAAAAAGGAACCAAGCCCAGTGCTGATCTATAATCTGAAAAAGACTTTAAATAAGAAGTGGGAAATGCATAAAATAAATAAAACATGCCAAAAGATGAGATATGAAAAGTTCAGCACACACCTGAGAAAGTAAAAAAATCCCAAAGGCCAAAATGCTATTTGTCTATCCAAAGGAAAAAGAGTATCTATTCCATTGGGCTTCAAAAAATAAAACAAAACAAAACATTGAGCAGCAAAAATCAAAATCTAAATTCAATTTAAACTGAACAAACATTTATTAAGGATTTGCACTGTGCTATATTCTTCGTTATGTACTAGGGGAGACACAAGATTCAGATAAAATATTATTCCTATAAGGGGAGATTGTGAGCTAACAACAGAAGATAATCCCTATATAATTAACTATAATAAAAATTGGCCTACATTAAATGTGTTGAAGAATAGCTAAAAAAAAAGAAAAAAAAAAAAAAGTCCTAGAGGATGGGTCATGTCAGGAGAGGGTATTGTTACCACTGGGGAGTTCACAGAAATAGTTGAATGTGAGTTAAAATTAAAAGAATTCAAAAAGGAAGAGAGGCACAGAAAGACATCCTAGATATAGGAAACAATACATAAAACATTTATAGAATAGGAAAATTAGTTCAATTTTGTTGTAGAATGGAATGTCTGCAAGGATTAATAAGGGTTAAAACGATAGCAAAATCCTGGAAATTAAAATTCTACATAAAAAATAGAAAGCCATGAAGAGTTTTAAGCAATTTCTGTTTAGATTCCTATAACAGGCTATTTTCCCCCCATTAATGACACATTTGAAAAGGAACATTATAGTCAGAATAGTGATGCATGAGAAACACAAAAGAAAACAAAGATGTTAAGTAGTATATTTTAAGCAAGCATATATGGAGCTAGTTCTTGCTAGAAACAACACAATTTCAAGGGGACTAAGAGATTTTCAATAAGAGATGAGGATCATTTCAATGAACTGAAAGATAACCACCATTCATCAACAAACACACCTACTTTATTATCTCTATAAAAATCTAGGATTTGCTTGAAAGTATGGGAAGTATTCCATAAAGGATATTCTACAATTACTTTCATTACATTCACTTAGTTGACCAAAATATATAGAAAATTATAATATTCCATTATATTTGTTTCTTGACCCTATAAAATATGATTTTTAGAGTAAATGAAGTCTTGAAACATTTATTAAGCACTTAACTTTCTGCAATATACTAGTCTAAGCATTGGAAATATAAATATAAAAGCAAAGGCAGTCCCTGCCCTCAAGTTTGTGTTTTAATTGGAGACAAAACACATATGGGAAATGGTAGGCAAGGAGGGAAAGTTTGGTCCAGAAAATTACAGGAATTATGAATGGGTCTATAAGGAATAAATTGACATGCGCCATCCTCAAGCAGTGCAAGAGCTGATTTGTCTATGGATTGTGATCTTACAACTATATGGGGAAATGTAATATGATTGACAAGACTGTAAGAAAGTTGGCCAGAAAGGAAGTGAAGCATGACATCCATGAGAGACCGCCACTATTCAGGAGAATTGGGGGATTAGAACAAAAATTCATTTAGGACATGTCTCTGAAATATGCAGCAAGGAAGTTGATGAAGCTGGGAGAAGGACAAAAAGGTATAAATTATATATTTATCACATATTCAGATAATACAAAAGTGGAAGTATTAGTAGTCTCGTGATGATAAAATCTGATCATTTGGAATTGAACAGGAAAGAAACATATGTGGATAGCTTCTGGGTAAAAGGCTTCAAGATCATATCCTATGACTGTATGTTAAGTCTAAAAGAAAAAAAGTAGAAAATTGTTAAGTACCTTTGAGTCCTTATAAAAGAGTTAACCAAACTTGAACTTTTGGGGAAACTTTTTAGAATGTCTTGAATATTCTCTATTCCTTTTTTTATATATAAAAGTTTATGATTGGTCTTAGAATTTTTATCACTGCAAATACATTCTAAAGAATGTATGTGATGTTCTTGTTGGTTGTTCTGGCCCATAACAAATGTAAATGTATTTGAAATAATTTTAGGTGAAGGAAAAGATGAGATTTGTTAAAGCAGTAAAACAAGGAGCAATGTTTAGTATTGAAACTATGTAGGCTTCAACTGAACACAGAATACAGTTCAAAGAAGTTAAAGTAGCAAAAAAAGTATAATAAGCTTCCTTGGGAAGTAATGGGATCATTTGAGGACTTCATTGATGAAATGTTATAAATAAAGAGAGTATTCTTACTATGATAATATATGAAATAAATTGCCTCTTAACTCTGAGATTTAATGATTCTTAGTGATTCTGCAAAAACTTTTTCTTGGTCATTAAAAAACCCATGAAGGGAAATTAACAGGAAATATAAAAATGATCCAAAATTAGTGATTGTATAAAAAATGAATGATAACATTTTCTTTTGAAAAAAGAACTATGTGCTTAAAATTAAGTAGAAAAACTGCATTAGGGCCTAAACCCTCTTCCTTTTCTGATCATGATCACATATCTTCAATATTACTTCTTATAATCGACCAAACATTTAAAAAACAATTAACTTCAATGCTATATAAACCATTTTACAAAAATAAGGAATGGAGTCCTACCAAATTCCTTTTATGACACTGACATGGTACTGATTCCTAAACCAGGTAGGACAAAAACAAAGAGAATTATAGACCAATCTCCTTAATGAATATTGATGCAAAAATCTTAAATAAAATATTAGCAAAAAGATTACAGAAAATTATCCACAGGATAATATACCATGACCAAGTAGTATTTATACCAAGAATCAAGGCTGGATCAATATTAGGAAAAGTATTAACGTACTTGACTATATCAATAACCAAATTAACAAAAATCATATGATCATCTCAATAGATGAAGAAAAAGCATTTGATAAAATCCAACACATATTCCTATTAAAAACACTAGAGAATATAGGAATACATGGACTTTTCCTTAAAATAGTCAGTAGCATCTATTTAAAACCATCAGTAAGTGTTATGGGCCAGAACTCTGAACTTGAAACAAGAATTCTTACAAGATGCTAAGTCAGTGGAATTGATAAAGACAATGGTTGTCTAATTTAGCATGGTGCTTAATAGTTCTCTAAGTTCAGTATGATTGATTTAATCTTACAACAAATAATGGTTTCTTAGTGATATAATGATTGGTTTATATTCAGTGTAGAGTATATAAACTGGGATCCTCAGACAAATTCAGAGCTAAGAAAGACAAGCAGATTGGAGGATGAAGCAAAAGCCCTTGGACTCAGATTCATTCATTCCATCTCACACCACTGTGGTGGCCTATCCTCTTGCATTTTTCTCCATTGAAACCAAGTCCCCTCTGAAGGCCATGACAAAGCTAGCTGAACACCAGGCGAAGGAGACAAGTCTTTACTTTTGGACTTTAACATCTGGCTATTCCTGTGGTGATTAATCTGCTGAAATGAAGGGTGCTCCAAGACCTCCAGAAAACCAAACTAAGAACATTACCTTTTGGCGTCTGATCGTGGGACTAAGAACCTACATTGGTGACCCAGGAATTAGGGTAAGTACAAAAACAGACAAGAAGGAAACTTTGTTAAGGGCTAAAATAGTATTTCAGCTGAAATAGGACAAATGTTTAGAAAAGAGCTTTCTTTACCACATCAAGGAAAATGTGTAGAGAACATGGTTAAACTTATTAAAAGCCAAGATTTGATTGTAACTTGGGAGCAGATAATTGAACTTTTAGAAACATTACAATACACATCTCCCTGGTACTTTAAGGAAAACAATTTAGATCCTGATGAGTGGAAATTAGTAGAAGAGCAACTATGTGAATACTCCAATGATAATGGTACCGATTCAATTTCTAAAGAAACATTTTATACATATAACTTAATACAATTGGTTTTAGGAAATTATATAAGTATTAGAATAAGGAAAAAGAATCAAGTTCAGGAGGGGGAAGATATTAACAAATTAGGTGAAGAGGATGAAGAATTTGACAAGAAAGGAGTTAAGTACAATTCTGATGAAATTAAGGAACGTGGTGTTTCACAGCAGGAGCCATTAAGGCATTCCCCATCCCCTGACCAACCCCATCAATTAACCCTTCATGGATGGAAGAAGAAGGAGGGGGAGAGGGGCCGTGACACCATCAGCACCACCCATGCAGGAGCTTTGTCCACCCCCTATGACAAGATTACAAAAGGTACTAGTTAAAGCTAAAAAAGGATAGGATATATCTGATTTGATAAATGCATACCTGTAATTGAAGAATTAGATTCTTCAAGTCAAGCCAGGAGAAAATATATGCCTTTTGATCTGGAAATTATTAAAGATTTGAAAAAGGGTTGCACTCTTTATGGGGCTACATCGTCTTATGTTAAGATGGTATTTAGAGAATCTGCTTTATTAAATTTTAACCCCTAATGATAGGAAATTTATAGCAAGGACATGTTTAGAACGTGGACAAAATTTGTTGTGGCTTTCAGGGTATAGAGAAGTATGCAGAATACAAGCCCAACAAAATAGGCAAACTGGAGTTAATATACAAATCACCTTTGACCAACTAGCTGGTAAAGGTCAGTATGCAGAAACTTCAGCACAGATTAATTACCCCATAGCAGCATGTGAGCAAATTGCTGCTGCTGCTATCAGAGCATGGGGCTCTCTTCCAGGAAAAGATGGAAGGGGAGCCTTCACAAAAATAGAGCAAGATCCAAATGAATCCTTTGCTGATTTTGTGGGACATTTGCAGACAGCTGTCATATGAACAATTGAAGAAAATGCAGCTACAGGAATTACGATAAGACAACTCACTAGAGAAAAATGCTAATGAGATTTGTAGAAGAATTATTCAGGGACTACACAAAGATGCTCCTTTAGAGGAGATCATAAGATGCTGTGCCACAGTGTGCACAAATGCCTTTTATATCCAGCCTATGATGCAGAACATGGGAAGACAGGGGCCCCTTTGCAAGGGACTTCCAGAGAGACTCGTCAATGCTTTCAATGTGGTAAAGTAGGGCATCTGAAAGCTCAATGTAGGCAAAGAGTTGGAGTGAGAGGACAGGGTGAGAGAATAAGACCCAAAATCCTATGTCCAAAATGCAACTGAGGCTTCCATTGGGCCTTAGAATGTAAATTGACTCAGAAAATGAGAGGCAGGGCCCAGCTCCAAAACCTCAAACAAAAAACAAGTGGGGCATGATGGCAGCCAGTTTACACCCAGAGAGTCTTTAGAAGTTCAGGACTCTGATATGATTAATCAGCAGAGAAGCAATCTGATGGAAGAAAGGGATTACATGATCAATCAGCCAAAAAGCAATCAGATGGGAGAAAGGGATTACAATTAGGGATAATATAGGCTTTTTAACTTGACAGAAGGGCAGTGTCCAGTGTGTGCAGCTCCAAAGTAATTGCCAAGTGATGTGGAGAAATACAGAAAATGGTAAATGGAAGGAAATGGATAGGTTAACTGCTTGGGGGAAAGGGTTTGCTTGTATTTCTACAGATGGAAAAGGAATCAGATGGGTGGCAATGAACACCTGAAGAGAGAGACAGAAAAAGAGAAAAAATCTCAAAACAAAGGAGAAGACCTAAAAAACATCTGACACTGAAGGAGCAAGGCTGATAATAAAACTGTTGCAGAACTTTAAAACAAGCAGGAATCATTGGATTCCTTAAGAGGAAAAGTTGTTGATAAAAACTGTTGCAGAACTTCAGAACCAGCAGGAATCATTGGATTCCCTAAGATGAAAAATTGTTGATAAGACTGATACAGGACTTCAAAATCTGTAGGAATTATTGGATTCCCTAACACAAGATGAAACTATTGCAGGACTTCAAAACTTGCAGGATCATTGGATTTTCAGACACATGAAGTAATGGACAATAGATTGGTTTTGGAGTATTTCTATGATTTATGGACATGTATAATTCCTCATGTTTATTCATGTTGTTTGTTATGTAATACCTCTCATTTTGATAGATTTGTGTATACCTGTTTCAAATAAGACCCTTCAGAAACATGCTAAATCTGGTTTGATTCCCCACTTCCCTTTGGTATTTTCATCTCCCTTCCTGAGATGTCAGGGAGGGCGTGATCACCTTTTTGGTGTTTTCACCCCTTTCATGAGGAGTCAGGGAAGGCATGATCACCTTCTTTTTGGGGTTCTCACCTCTTTAAGAAGTCAGGGAGAGTTTAACCACCTTATGTTCTAAAACAAAAGAAAGCAGGAGATGTTATGGGCCAGAACTCTGAATTTGAAACAAGGATTCTTACAAGGTGCTAAGTCAGTGGAATTGATAAAGACAATGGTTGTCTAGTTTAGCATGGTACTTAATAGTTCTCTAAGTTCAATATGATTGATTTAATCTTACAAGCAATGGTTTCTAGTGATATAATGATTGATTTACACTCAATGTAGAGCATATAAGCTGAGGGCTCAAGGCCTTGGGGAAGGAGAGAGAGATTCAATTCCATACTTGGTCAGGCTCCTGGTGCTGGCCTAGCCTCCTGCACTTCTCTACTGAAACCAAGACTCTGGGAGATCTCTAACAAAACTAGCTGAAGCCCCAGGTAAGGAGACAAGATTTTGAAGGAGACAATAAAGACTTTTGGACTTTAACACCTGGCTATTCTTGTGATGATTAATCTGCTGAAAAGAAGGCTGCCTCAAAGAGCTCCAGAAAACCCACCAAGAACATTACAAGTAAGCATCATATGTAATGGGGATAAAGTGGAACCATTCCCAATAAGACAGGAGTGAAACAAGGTTGCCCATTAGCATCATTATTATTCAATATTTTTTCTTATTTTATTTTATTTTATTTTTGTTTGCTTTTTATTTTGTTATTATTATTATATCTTTTTATTGACAAAACATATGCATCAGTAATTTTTCAACATTGACCCTTGCAAAAACTTCTGTTCCAATTTTTCTCCTCCTTCCCTCCACCCCCTCTCCTAGATAGCAAGCAGTCTCATACATATTTATACAGTTATCTTGTTGCACAAGAAAAATCAGATTTAGAAAGAAAGTAAAAATAATGTGAGAAGAAAAACTAAAATACAAGCAGACAACAACACAAAGAGGGCAAATGCTATGTTGTGGTCCACACTCATTTCCCAGTATTTTTTCACTCAGTGTAACTGGGTTCTGTTCATCACTGATCAATTGGAACTGATTTGGATCCTATAATTGCTGAAGATAGCCACTTTTGTTAGAATTAATCTTCACATAGTATTGTTGTTAAAGTGTATAATGATCTTCTGGTTCTGCTCATTTCATTCAGCATTGTTCAGAGACTTACATGAAGTCTCTCCAAGCCTCTCTGTATTCATTCTGCAGATCATTTCTTACAGAACAATAATATTCCATAACATTCATATAACACAATTTACTCAGTAATTCTCCAATTGATGGGCATCCATTCAATTTCCAGTTTCTAGTCACTATGCAAAGAGCTGCTACGAACATTTTTGCACATACAGGTCCCTCTACCTTCTTTAATATTTCTTTGGGATATATAAGCCCAGTAGTAACACTTCTGGATCAAAGGGTATACACAGTTTAATAACTTTTTGGGTATAGTTTAAAATTGTTCTCCAGAATGGTTGGATCCATTCACAACTCCACCAATAATGCTTCAGTGTCCCAGTTTTCCCACATCCCCTCCAACATTCATCATTATCTTTTCCTGTCATGTTAGCCAATCTGACAGGTGTATAGTGGTATCTCAGAGTTGTCTTAATTTGCATTTCTCTGATCAATAATGATTTTGAACACCTTTTCTTATGAGTAGAAATAGTTTCAATTCATCTGAAAATTGACTGTTCATATCCTTTGACCATTTATCAATTGGAGAATAGCTTTATTCCTTATAAATTAGAGCCAATTCTCTATATATTTTAGAAATGAGGCCTTTATCAGAATCTTTGACTGTAAAAATGTTTTCCCAGTTTATTGCTTCTTTTCTAATCTTGTCTGATTAGATAAGTAATCTTTTGTTGGTACAAAAGCTTTTTTTCTATTTTGTGATCAATAATGATGTCTAGTTTTACTTTGATCACAAATTCCTTCCTTCTCCACAGGACTGAGAGGTAAACTATCCTATGTTCTTCTAATTTATTTATAATCTCATTCTTTATGCCTAAATCATAAACCCATTTTGATCTTATCTTCATGTATGGTGTTAAATGTGAGTCAATGCTTAGTTTCTGCCATACTAATTTCTAATTTTCCCATCAGTTTTTGTCAAATAGTGAATTCTTATCCCAAAATTTGGGGTCTTTGGGTTGTCAAACATTATCTTGCTATAATCGCTATTCAATATTATATTAGATATACTAGCTTTGGCAATAAGAGATGAAAAAGAGAGTAGGTAATGAGGAAACCAAATTTTCATTCTTTGCAGATGATATGATAGTATACTTAAAGAACCCCAAAGAATCTACTAAAAAGCTATTAGAAATAATCCACAACTTTAGTAAAGTTGAAGGATACAAAATAAATCCACATAAATCATCAGCATTTTTACACATCACTAACAAAATCCAACAGCAAAAAATACAAAGAGAAATTCCATTTAAAATAATTGTCGATAGTATAAAATATTTGGGAATCTATCTGCCAAGGGAAAGTCAGTAACTATATGAGCAAAACTACAAAACACTTTCCACACAAATAAAGTCAGATCTAAACAATTGTAAAAATATTAAGTGCTCTTAGATAGGCCAATCAAATATAATAAAGATGACAATACTACCTAAACTAATCTACTTATTTAGTGCTATACCAAATTCCCAAAAAAACTATTTTACTGACCTAGAAAAAAATAACAACAAAATTCATCTGAAAGAAAAAAAGGTCAAGAATTTCAAGAGAACTAATGAAAAAAAATCAAATGAAGATGGCCTAGCTGTACCAGATCTAAAACTATACTATAAAGCAGTCATTAAAACCATTTGATATTGGCTAACAAATAGACTAGTTGATCAGTGGAAGAGATTAGGTTCACAGGACAAAATAGTCAGTAACTATAGCAAAATAGTGTTTGACAAACCCAACCCCAGCTTTTGGGATAATAATGTACTATTTGACAAAAAATGCTGGGAAAATTGGAAACTAGTATGGCAGAAACTAAGCATTAACACTATATACCAAGATAAGGTCAAAATGAATTCATGATCTAGGCATAAAGAATGAGATTATAAATAAATTAGAAGAACATAGGATAGTTTATCTCTCAGACCTGTGGAGGACAAAGGAATTTGTGACCAAAGAAGAACTAGAGATTATTATGATCACAAAATAAAAAATTTTGATTATATCAAGTTAAAAAGCTTTTGTACAAACAAAACTAATGTAGACAGGAGTAGAAGAGAAGCAATAAACTGGGAAAACATTTTTAGAGTCAAAGGTTCTGATAAAGACCTCATTTCCAAAATAATATAAAGAATTGAACTCAAATTTATAAGAAATCAAGCCATTCTCCAATTGATAAATGGTCAAAGGATACTAACGGACAATTTTCAGACAATGAAATTTAAACTATTTCTAGTCATATGAAAAGATGTTCCAAATCATTATTGATCAGAGAAATGCAAATTAAGTCAACTCTGAGATGCCACTACACACCTGTCAGATTGGCTATGATGACAAGAAAAGATAATGACAGATTTTGGAGGGGATGTGGGAAAACTGGGACACTGGTACATTATTAGTGAAATTGTGAACGGAAACAATCATTCTGGAGAGTGATTTGGATCTATGCTCAAAAAGTTATCAAACTGTGCATATTCTTTGATCCAGCAGTATTACTACTTGGCTTATAGTCCAAAGAGATTTTAAAGGGAAAGGGACTCGTATGAGCAAAAATGTTTGTGGTAACTCTTTTTGTAATGGCTAGAAACTGGAAATTGAATGGATCCCAACATTTGGAGAATGCTGAATAAATCGTGGTATATGAATGTTATGCTATTATTATTGTCTGTAAGAAATGACTGGTATGATGATTTCAGAGAGGTCTAGAGAGACTTACATGAACTGATGCTGAGTGAAATGAGCAGAACCAGGAGATCATTATACACTTCAACAACACTACTATATGATGATCAATTTTGATGGACATGGCTCTCTTCAACAATGAGATGATTCAAACCAGTTCCAATTGTTTATTAATGAAGAGAATCAGCTACAACCAGAGAGAGAACTATGGGAAATGAGTGTGGACTACAATACAGCATTTCCACTCTTTCTGTTATTGTTTGCTTACATTTTTGTTTTCTTTCTTGGATTTTTTTTAACCTTCTTTCTAGATCTGATTTTTCATGTGCAGTAAGATAACTGTATAAATAGGTATATATATATATATATATATATATATATATATATTGTATTTAACATATACTTTAATATATTTAACATGTATTGGACTGCTTGCCATCTTAGGGGAGAACATGGGGAAGGAGGGGAAAAGTTGGAACAAAAGGTTTTGCAAGGGTCAGTGTTGAAAAATTACCCATGCATATGTTTTGCAAATAAAAAGATATGTATCCAACTGAGTATATATATATATTATTCCCTCTTTGAGCCAATTGTGATGAGAGTAAAGTTTAAGCATTGCTCCTCTTCCCCATCTTGTCTTCCATTAAAATGGTTTTCTTTTTTCTTAAAGCTTTTTATTTTCAAAACTTATGTATGGGAAATTTTAAACATTTACACTTTTATTATTATTATTATTGTATCTTTTTATTTGCAAATATTTGCAATATTTTACTTGCTCTATTTTGCAATATTTTACTTACTTGCAATATTTTAATTACTCTAGAGTAAAATGAATAGGACTAAAAAGGAATATACTTTTTTTCTCAGCAGCAATGACACCTATACATTAGGTGTCAAAAATATATACGCATTAAAAACTTGCAACCAAATGCAGAAAAGAAGAAATGGTAAATAAATTCTTGTTGGTTTATAATACAATACAAATTACATTCCATAATATATGATGGAAGAGATTAAAAATTAATTGGAAATTAAGCAGTCTAATCCTAAAAAAAGAGGAAGAACAAATCAGAGAAATAATTGAAAATGAAAATGATGAAACAACATGTCAAAATTTAGGGGATACAACTAAAGTGATATTTTAGGGGGAAATTTATATCTCTAGTTGTTTACGTTGATAAAAAGAGGGAAAATAGATTGATGAATTGGGCATGCAACTGAAATTGAAAAGAAAAGAAATTGAAAATTCCGAATTAAATATCAAATTTGAAATCCTGAAAATCAAAGAAGAGATTAATAAAATTGAAAGTAAGAAAACCATTGAATTAATAAATAAAATTAGAAGCTGGTTTTATGGGGAAAATAAAGCAATAAAGAAAATAAGCCATTGGTTAAAATCTGATTTAAAAAAAAGAAAAGATCCATCAATTGGGGAATTGTTGGACAAGTTGTGGTATACAAAGATAATAGAATATCATTGTTCTATAAAACAGTGATGAACAAGCTGATCTTAAAAGCCTTTAGAAAGAAATTTGAGATTTTAGAAGAATTTACATGAACTGACATTGAGTGAAACAAGCAGAACCAGGAATACATTGTATACAATAACAGCAAGAATGTGTGATGATTAACTATGAAAGACTTAGTTGTCCTCAGTGGTTCAGTGATCCAAAACAATCCCACTAGACTTTGGACAGAAAAGCCAACTTCATTCAGAAAAATAACTAAACAAACTAAATGTAAATCATCACATTCTATAGACACTTCTTTTTTTGTAATTTTTTTATCTCCCCCACTCTGATTTTTCTCTCCCAACATGGTTCACAAAATAATATGTATTAAAAATAAATAAATTTACTAGAAAAAATAAATGAATAAAGGAAAGAAGAAAACTAAATTAGTAGTGTCAAAAATGAAAGTAAACTCACTATCAATTAAGAAAAAATTAAGACAATTATGAGCCATTTTGCTTAATTACATGTCAATACATTTGACAATCTAAGTAAAATGAATGAATATTTACAAAAATATAAATTACCCAGATTAATATAAGAAATAAAATACTCAAATAATGAAATCTTAAACAAAAAAAAAAAAAAGAAGAAGAAGAAGAAGAAATTGAACAAGCCCTCAATGAAGTTCCTAAGGAAAAACATCCTTAAAACAAGTGGATTCACAAATTAATTCTACTAAACATTTAAAAAATAATTAATCCCAATACTATATAAACTATTTGGAAAAATAAGCAAAGAAGGAGTTTTATCAAATTCCTTTTAAAACACAAATTTGGTGATGATATCCAAAAAAGGAAAAGTCAAAACAGAGAAAGAATAATATGTACTAATTTCCCCAATAAATATTGATGCAAAATTTTTAAATACTTGCAGAGACTTCAGCAATAAATCACAAGGATCATATACTATGACCAAGTGAGATTTATACAAAGAATGCAGGGCTGATTCAATATTAAGAAATATATCAGCATTGACCATATCAATAACAAAACAGACAGAAATCATGTGCTTATCTCAAAAGATGCAGGAAAAAGCTTACATAAATCATCAGCATTTATATATATATAACAAACAAAGCCTAGTAGCAATGGATAGAAAGAGAAAATTCACTTAAAAATTTGGAGACAATATAAAATACTTAGGAGTCAACCTGCCCAGGACAAACCCAGAAACTATATGAAATGAACACAAACAACAAACTTTTTTTTATATACCAAATCAAATGTAAACAACTGAAAAATATTAATTTTTCATGGGTAGACTGAGACAATACTACTTAAGTTAATCTATTTAATCAGTACCATGCCAATTAAACTATCAATAAATTATTTTATAGAGCTAGAAAAAATAACAAAATTCATCTAAAAGAACAAAAAAGCTCAAGGATATCAAGGGAATCAATGAAAAAAAATGCAAAAGAAGTAGTCTAGTGATACTAGATCTCTAAACTGTATTATAAATCAATAGCTATTAAAACCTGATAATGGCTGAGAAATAAGAGTGGTGGATCACAGGGATAAATTAAAAACATATTACATTATAGAGGAAAACCATAGCAATGTATCATATTCATATCAAAATTCAAAGATCCAAGCTTTTGGAACAAAATCTTATTATTTGGCAAAACTTCTGGAAAAACTAGAAAACAGTATGGCAGAAACTAAGTATAAATCAGTATTTCAGACTATATACAAAGACTAGGTCAAAATGGATACATGATTTATAAATAAAGAATGATACCATAAACAAATTAGAGAACATAGAATAGTTTTTATCCATCAGATTTAGAAATACAGAATTTAGGACCAATGAAGAAACAGAGAGATTTACAAAGTGTAAAATAGATAATAATTGTGATTATATAAAAATAAAAGAAAAAGCTTTTGCATAAAAAAAAATCAATGCAACCAAAAATTGTAAAGAAAGCAGAAAACTGGAAAAATTTTTGCAACAAGTATCTTTGATCAAGGCCTTATTTTTGAAATATATAGAGAACTGAGTCAAATTTATATAAAAAATTAGTCATCGATAAATGATCAGTGTATATGAACAGGAAATTTTCAGACAAAGAAATTAAAACTACTTATAGTTATATGGAAAAATTCTCTGTATCACTATTGATAAGAGAAATGCAAATTAAAATAACTCTGAGATATGACCTCACACCTATAAGATTGGTTATTATGACAAAGAAGGAAAATGTTAGGTGCTTGAGGGGACATGAGAAAATACTGTTGGTGAATTGTTGTGAACTGTTCCAACCATTCTGTAAAGCAATTTGAAATTATGCTCAACAGGTATAAAACTGTGTATACCCTTTGATCAAGCAATACAACTGCTAAGTCTATACCCCAAAGACATCCAAAAAAAAATGAAAAAGAACTTATTTGTACAAAAATATCGATTGCAGCTTTTTTAGTGGCTAAAAATTGGAAATCAAAGAGATGTCCATCAATTGGGGACTGGCTAAACAATCTGTGGTATATGATTATAATGAAATATTATTCTGATATAAGAAATGATAAAGTAGGATGATTTCAGAAAAAACCTGAAAAGACTTTGATGAACTGATGCATAGTGAGATGAACAAAACTTGAATAACAGCTATTTTCAGCAATACAATTATTCAAAACAATTCTAAAGGACTAATGAAACATACTTTCCACTTCCAAAGAAAGAAGTGATTATTAATTCAATACAAAATGAAGCATACTATTTTTAATTTTCTTTATTTTTTTAAATTCAAGTCTTCTTTTATAAAAAAATACTAACATGGAACTGTTTAACGTACTTGCACATATATAACCTATATTGGATTGTTTAACCATCTCAGGGAGGGGTAAGGGAAGGAAAGGAAGAATAGAATTTGGGACTCAAAACTTTAAATAAAAATGTTTTAAAATTAAAAAAAAAACCTTCAACATATCCAAAACAGAACTAATTATTTTGTTTACCTATATTTTTAATTGAAGGACTTTGATTTGAATCCTAGCCCTATCATTTATTGAGCAGTTAGTGCAAATCTTTTAATTCTGTTTGCCTCATACTATTTGTATGTAAAATAAGTTGGAGAAGGAAATAGCAATTACTCTGATATCTTTGCCAAGAAAATCCTAAAATATGGGTCACAAAGAAGAGGACCCTACTGAATAATACCTATCATTTTTAATACCTGTGTTACTTTAGACAAACCATTTAATCTTTCTGACATTCTATTACCTCATTTTTAAACGAAAATGTTAAATTTCATGATGTCTCAGATCCCTTACAGCTTTAAATTGATGATTTTCCATCTAAGTTCCTGTGATCCTAGGAATTATATGCCTTTTCCAAACTTTCCTATAACTCTCAGTTACCACTCTTCTCCCAGTTTCCTAGATGAAGCACCTTTATGTCATCTTCAATACCTCACTCTCACTAATATAACCAATCAAGCCTGATCATTTTGATCTCACAACATCTCTCCTATAGATCCTTTCCTCTAATATAACCCTCTGTCTATGCCCTTAGAACTTCTTTCAGAAATTATAATAGTAGCTTGCTCTATCCAAGTCTCTCATCACTCCAATCCATTCTCCATGCAATCATCGGTGTGATTTTCATCAAGTATAAATTGGATCATGTTACTCCCTACTTCTTAAAATCCAGTGACTCCCTACTGACAATGAGACCAAATTCTCAAATTCCCGTTTGTATTTTTAAATCTTTTTGCAACTTGAATCCTTTCTACTTTCCAGTCTTCTTACACCTATCTTGCCTTCACCCACTCTGTAATATAATTCTATTGGTCTCAAGTAGGACAAGTTATTCTAAAAGTAAGATTCTCTGACTTCTGTCTCCTTTTTCATTGGCTGTCCTCCATTTCTGATTTCCTTTAAAACTCAATCCAAATTATACATTCTCTAAGAAACCTTTCTTGATCCCAAGATGCTAATGTATTCTCTTTCCAACAATCTCTTATTAATTTTGAGTGTATATGTATATATACATGTGCATGCTTATGTGTGTGTGTGTTGCACAAAAAAAAGAGACAAAGAGAGAGAAAAAGAAAACAGACACATACACACACACACACATATTAAGGACCATGCCTAGGTGAAGAGGCTCTTAGAGTCTCCACAACTGTGAATCATAACACTTGAAAGAGTGTTTGATGATGTTCCTCATGGATTAGGAATGAAATAAATTGCAGGGAAGAGGGAAGAGGAGAGAGGTCAGATAATGCAACTGCCTCTCAGTCTCTTTGTATCATAGTCATCATCCTCTCACATGAAGAGAATCATTCTATAGGTCTGAGTTAGACCTCCAGCATCCACTGGCATCCCATATCATAACACACACACATACACACACAAAGAGAGAGAGAGAGAGAGAGAGAGAGAGAGAGAGAGAGAGAGAGAGAGATACATAATTTCTTCCCTATAAGAATGTGAGAGAAAGGACTATCTAACTTTTGTTATTGTATCTCAATCACTTAGAATAGTAAGAACTTAATAATCCTAATTTATTGGTTCAACTCACACATGAAGCTGCAAGGCTCAGAATCCCTGATGTTGTTCAGCCCAATTTAGCTGGATGCTCTTCCTTCCGGATATAATGCTTAGTAAGTGCCAAGCACTGTTCTTCTGGGGATACAAGTACAAGAAAGCAAGATTGTCCTTACTCTTAAGGAACTTATTTCATAAGGGAGAAAACTATAACCATAAAGGAGAGCTGGAAGGAGGGGAGGGTAGCTAATTGACACAGAGGCAAAGTTGATAGTGAGGAAAGAGACAGTTCAGAGAAGAAACAAAGGTGGGAAGGAAGTAAGCATGACACAACTCCAATGAATGTCATTCTACCACCTGATTCGTCACTAATTGTTTCAAATTCAACTGACAGAAGGATCTAGGATACTGCTATGGGAAGAAATGGAGTTCATATCCTAGGACCAGGAGGAGTCTCAGCCCTGGTACCCATCACTTTCTGAATAGAATTCCAGATCCAGATATTAACTTTCTCATAGACTCAACCCCACTTGATTCCATGGATTCTGCTCTACTTATGTCTATATGCTTCTGCTTCTCCACAAGGGTAAAGGAGAAGTACAAACTCAAGAATTGGGGTCGTTCTCCTTATCTCCCTCCCTTATGAACTATCTTAGAGTCAGACCATCTGGTTTTATATCTAGGTCACAAGTGACATGGATAATCCTCAAATCCAGTGGTCAGTGTTTTATTAGATGATGCAAATAGATAAGTCATTGGTTCTGTTAACTGCCCCTTATATTCTTTAATTTGAGAACTCAACTGATCTAAGGTCCCTTCTCAATTTTCTACTATACATTGTTTTATCAAATCACCAGTGATAGAGGTGATGCATACAGAAAATATACATGACCAAAAACTACATGGGAAGCACACATGTCAGAAAGACATGCCTGCCCCTTATGGTAAAGGTAACTCATATACCCAATGTTAGATATTTTCTAGTGATATTATTGAGCAAATTATCTTCTTTGATTGAGCCAGGGTCTTTCTTTGCTTTCTTCTCTGTGAAACTACTATTTGCTGATTGCCTCTTTCGTTGAAAATCTCTGCTGCAGAATTCTTCTATTTGCTGCTGAGAATTTCCACTCCTACTGGGCATTTCTGCTGAGTCGCTATTATCAGCTGATCTTCACTTCAGCAGCAACTTCAAGTCCTTTGTTGCTACCATATGTTGGGAGTACAACTGCTAGGTAGTCTCTCCCTCTTTCTAGAGAGTTGTTAAGCTCTTTTAGTCATGACCCAGGTCTTTGTAGCTTCACTCAGCCAAAGGCAGCAGAAACTTTACAGCTATATTTAAGTTGGTTTTTTGATGCTTTTCTCTTATCTGAGTTCAGATTTCCTCATTTCAGTGTTAATCTGACTCTGGGTTAGAAAAATCTTTTCAACTCTCAGCATAATTCTTATTTGTGTACACCTCTTCAAAAATAGCCTGGAGAATCTACTTAATAAAACTTTAAAGGATCTTTGTTCAGGAAGAGTGTCAAAAATACTTTCAAATCCTCACAATATCCTTGGTTGTCATGCAAATCAACTTGGGAAAAGATTAAAAGGGTCAGATAGAATGAATGGACCAGTTGGCATTCTCTGTTCTATACTCCTATTTTTGTTATGAATACTACCGGTAAAATAAACAAATAGCTCCACTATGTAAGAAAAATACAGAAGGAAGGAAGGAAGGAAGGAAGGAAGGAAACAAGGAAGGAAGGAAGGAGGGGAGGAGGGAGGAAAAGAGGGAGGAAGGGAAGAAATCTAAACATCTAAGACTGGTGTTTGAACTTAAAAACAATAACTAGTACTTTTAAGTTTACAAAGCACTCCATACATTATTTCATGTGAGTCTCATAACTAAATGATGAGTACAAGTAATATTATTTACATTTTACAGATGAGAAAATTGAGACTTTGAGAGATTGATTTGCCCATAATTATAAAATGGAAGATTTCAAACCAAATCTATCTGACTTAGACCAGTACTCTACTTGGTATTTCTCAGTCTCCTAATCCAAAGCAATAGCACCTGGAAGAGGTCAATGAAGATAACAGATGCTTTGGTTGCAATAGTTGTCTTTTAACTTAGAGCTGCTCAAGCCTAATAGCTCATATCCATAAAATGCCTAGTTTGGCCTTTGACCAGCCACTGTCATTGGTCATATTGTTTAGTACTTTGTATGGAGACAAAAGAAAGCCTAGAGAGAAATGATATGGAATCCGGCCCCATCCCACACATTCAACCTCTTAAAATTATTGCTGTGCTAAAGGTCTGAGGACCTGGTTCTTAGAGACTTAGACATGTCACTTCTTTTATTTCCCATTAGTTTGGGCACTATCATGTACATAAACATAACGTTTATTGTTCTTGATTACATATCATTTTAAAGATACGGAGATTATTCTCTAATATAGGAAATCTGTTTTCTTTTTTTTTCTTTTTTTGAAATAATAGTCTTTTATTTTCAAAATACATGCAAAGACAGTTTTCAACATTCATCCTTGCAAAACCTTGTGTTCCAATTTTTTCTCCTTCCCTTCTCCATTCTCTCCTTCCCTAGACAGTAAGTAATCCAATATGTGTTAAACATATACAATTCTTCTATATATATTTCTACATTTATCATGCTGCACAAGGAAAAATCAGCTCAAAAGAAGGGGAAAATGAGAAAGAAAACAAAAAGCAAGCAAACAGCAACAAAAAGGGTGAAAAATCTATGTTGTAATCCATGTTCAGTCCCCACACTCCTTTTTCTGGGTACAGACAGCTCTCTCTATTTGAATTGGTCTGAATCACCTCATTGTTGAAAAGAGCCACATCCATTAGAATAATCCTAATAAGTCCTAATGCTGTGTATAATGTTCTTTTGGTTCTACTCACTTCATTTAACATTAGATCATGTAAAGTCTCTCCAGGCCTCTCTGAAATCATCCTGTTGATTATCTCTTATAGAACAATAATATTCCATAACATTCATATACCATAATTTATTCACTCATTTTCCCAGCTGATGATCATCCACTCAGTCTCCAGTTCCTTGCCACTATAAAAAGGGCTGCTGCAAACATTTTTTGCATATGTGGGTCCTTTTCCCTTTTTTATGATCTCCTTGGGATACACACTCAGTAGGAGTACTGCTGGATCAAAGGGTATGCACAGTTTGATAGCCCTTTGGGCAAAGTTAAAAATTCCTTTTCCAGAACAGTCAGCTGTTCACAACTCCATCAATAATGTATTAGTGTTCCAGTTTTTCCACATTCCCTCCAACATTTATCATTATCTTGTTCTATCATCTTAGACAATCTGAGAGGTGTATAGTGATACTTCAGAGTTGTCTTAATTTGCAGGAAATATACTTTCTTGGTATAGATCAAATTTGTCCTTTCTGTCCTTTATTGTCACAAGGCTATACAATATTGGTATATATTAACTTTATTAAAGCAATTAAAAAGTTAAAAATTGTTCAAAGATGGACTGTGCCTACTATCATAGATAAGTCAATACTTGAGGGGACCCAATAAAATATGTATTAATTTTTTATACAAATTTCACATTTATGTTTTATTAATAAATCCTATGACATTTCATATGTAGAGAGACATCAAACTCCATCATTACTAAGGTTGCATTTCACTAATACTATTTAAAGGAAAAAACTATTTAAAAATTGAATTTTTTGAAGAGAAAATTGAGCAGGCTAGAAGTTTCATTATCACAATATTTGTTATATGAGGATGACTTCCCAGGAGGATTAAGAGTAGGAAGGAATCCTGGAATAAACTTTAATACTATAAAAAAGACACCAGTAAAATTTATTTTCAAAAGAAATTTTCTTACTGTTTATAGTTCTTTACAGCATTTTAATTTTTTCCTCAAGCAGTCTTAATTCCTTTAAAGTGAACACTTTTCAAGGTGAACAATATGAAAAAGAGTAATTAGCCATAGAATGTTGTGCAGAATATTTTTTGAGTCACACATACATTTTGGATCTTTTATATTTCAACTTCTTTGTGATATAACTTATACAATCCTGTCTCCAAGATTTAGGCAGCTCCACTCAGGCCAAAAGTACTACGAAACTATTCTTATTCATTATTTGGATCTCTGACTTGAAAATCAGACACTAACTCATAACTTGTAAAGGATTCCTTCTACCTGTAGGTTTTCATAAAATTGACTTATTTGTTGTTTTAGAATTGTGTCAGTTATGTCTAATTCTTTCTCATCCCTGTTAGGGTTTTTTTGTTTTATTTTGTTTTGTTTTTTGGCAAAGATAATGGAGTTTTGTTTTTTTTTCTCCAGACTGTTTTCCAGATAAGGAACTGAGGCAAACAAAGTTAAGTGACTTGCCCAGGGTTACATAGTTAATAAATGTCTGAGGCTAGATTTGAATTTATAAATTTCGAATCTTCCTGATTCTATGCCCAGTACTTCCTCCACTATGCCACTTAATTGCCTAATAAGATAGAGTAGGGACTCAAAATGATAGTGGGGACAATTGCTCTTTTCCCAACACCTCTTAGATATAGTCTCTATGTGAGCATTCTTCCATATTAAAAAAAAAATATTTATTTGAAGCATTCTTGCTGCATTTAACTTTTTTATATCCTTGGGATATGTATTGTCTCTCTGTAACTAATTCAAGTCTGGATCTCAGAGAAGAATATGGTAGCAATAAAAAGATATACATGTTTTGTATATGCTGGCATATACGCCAGAACTTCATGCATAATTGTCTAACCATGACTGGTTGCTTGCTTCTGTTCCTGCACCTCTTCTTGTCAGTGTTATGCAGTAGAAATCGTAATGGATTTAGAATGAACAAATCTGTGTTTAAATATTGTGTCTGCAGCATACTATATGTGTGTCTTTAGGCAAACACTCAACCTCTTTACGCCCCAATTCATTTGTGAAATGAAGAAGTTGGATTAGATGTTTGCACATAGCTCTAAATCTATGATTCCACAAATCCCTCTACTCTTCTGTATATATACTATGTCTCTTGGTGGCTTCATTTCCTCTTAAGACTTAAAATGTGATTAGTATATGATTACCAAATTTGCTTTTTGTCAATTTAACCATGACTTTGGCTCTTTTTTTTTTTTTTTTGCTCTCTTTTGAATATTTTATTTAGATGAACTCTTTACTGAATATAACAGAAATCATATTGATGCAAATAGGAATTTATTTTATTTTTCCCCTGTATACAAATTAGGTGATTTATCCTTTAATTTATTTTATTTACTATAGAGGGGAGAATCAGGGGAACCCTCTTAGAGAAATCACAGAATTTAAGGTTATAAAAATTTGTTCCTGATAATTTCCAAACATTGCCATTGGGAAAGAGAAATTGATTGAAAAAGCATTTCAGTCTTATTTCATATTAGAGTGATTTTTTTCATTGCTGAAGATGATATTTTGCAGCTCAAATAAAGCCCCGTCTTTGAAATATAATCTACATTTGCCCTCAAAGTACAATATTCAAATGGGAAAGTTCAAGATTCATGTCTGCGTTACTAAGTCATGAACAGAAATGCTATTTACATGCCTCTCTGCTTGCAAAAGCCCCTTTCCTACTTTGGAGTAAATGAAGTGGTTAATAGTTGGGGCATAGTATTTAGATTTCAAAAACAGCCTGCAGATAAAGAATGACATTGTGATAAATAGAATACACAACTAACAATTTACACACAAATTCTGTTGTGATGTATACAGTAATGCACTGTAATTAGCAAGCAATCTATTGAATACCCCTGGCAACATTTCCACCATCTGTTGCTATGCTTGGAATTCTAGGCTACTAGAAATGGGATATTTGGAATGTTGATACTATGAATGTTGCAAAATTTTTACAAGAATAGGGCATTTAAAGATCTGATTTTCAGAGATCTAGGTGTTCCAAATTTGGGAATTTTTGCTATTATAATGGCAAAAAAACAAAATTAAACTCTATTTTAGTCTTCTTTTGGATATTTGACCTGAACTAAGTAAAACCACCTCTCAGAATTATGAACATAATATTCTCTAAATCATATAGTTCATAGTTGTGGTCTTTTTATGTACTTTTAAACAATTAATAAATATGAATGATTTAGAGGACTTTTTTTTTTCATTTTGAACAAAATGAATACCCCTAACTAAACAATATCCTAATTTAATGTTTATATGATATAATAGGTAATTTAAATGTTATGAATCAACTTTTTTTTAAGGTTAATATTTATTTAATTTTTAGCTCATTTTAGCTCTGGACCTATGAGACAACATTTAGTTCAAAGAATAGATTAATTGAATTCATTTCACCATATTTTCTAGTTCCATAATAAGTATTACACTGGGATATTTATCATCATCATCATCACCATTATCATCATTAATGTGTTTATTTGTCTTTTATCCACATTTACTAGTTTGAATGAAACACAGAAAAAGACATGAATTGGGAATACAGAGAAAATATATGAACACACAATTATATTTTATGAGGCAGGAAATCCAGTTCTTCCAAATGGTGTTCAAATTAAAAAAATGAAATATCTGTGATTATTAATCAGTGTAGGAAGGAGCAGAAAATAGACTTACTAGATGCATGTATTCTGCATTGTATATTAAGTCAGAATAGAAACCCTTGGGTATAGATTAGATAATTAGTCACAGTGCGTTTGATGTTAACTGATCCCAATAGAAATTATCTAGATTATTCATTAAGGATGGACAATATAACATGATAGTAGATCCAATGGTCCTATTGTTGATTATTTACTGATAGACATATTATAGAATACTTTCCTAATGCCTTGGATAATAATAGTTCAAGGAATTTAGATGAAAATCTAAATTTATATTATATTTATGAATTAAGATATTGTTATGAAGCAAGCCATGCTTAATTCTGGAACAGTAATCAAGATATATGAGGATTCTTATCTTTTTGTATGTGTCATGGACCTCTTTTTGGATGTCTGGGGAGTAATGATCCCCTTTTCTCAATGATCTAAAATGCATAAAATAAAATATGCAAAACTACAAAATAAACCAAGTATGTAAAAATATAGTGATCAAATTTTTTTTTTAATTCAGAACCCTGGATTTTAAGGAGAGTGAATTAAGTTGCTTATCTTTTTCCTGAATTTCTTATCACTTTTCAAAATTATTTGAACAAATAATAAAGAAAATCTATAATGTATATTTTTCAGCCTATCAAAAAATTAACTCCCAACATAAAATAAAATATGCAAAACTACAAAATAAACCAAGTATGTAAAAATATAGTGATCAATTTTTTTTTTTAATTCAGAACCCTGGATTTTAAGGAGAGTGAATTAAGTTGCTTATCTTTTTCCTGAATTTCTTATCACTTTTCAAAATTATTTGAACAAATAATAAAGAAAATCTATAATGTATATTTTTCAGCCTATCAAAAAATTAACTCCCAATATCTTTAAGTTTTCTATAATAGATATAACTAGTTATATTTCTGGATTAAAAGTGTGTTTAGATGACATGATATCGAATATGTGAGTGTTTTTTATTTTAAATTTATTTATTTGTTAAAGTTTTTTATTTTCAAAATATATGCATAATAGTTTTCAACATTGCAAAATCTTATGTTCCAAATTTTTTCTCCCTCTCTTTCTCCCAGCCACTCTCCTAGATGTCCAATATGTTAAACATGTGCAATTCTTCTATACATATTTCCACAATTATCATGCTGCACAACAAAAATCAGCTCAAAAAGGAAAGAAAATGAGAAAAGAAGATAAAATTCAAGCAAACAACAAAAAAAGTGAAAATACAATATTATGTTCCACACTCAGTCTCCATAGTCTTCTCTCTGAGTGCAGATTGCTCTCTTTATCACAAGACCATTGGAACTGGCCTGAATCACTTCACTGTTGAAAAGAGCCATGTTCTGGCCATCTCCAGCAATGAGATGAACCAAATCAGTTTCAATAGAGCAGTAATGAATTAAACCAGCTACATCCAGCAAAAGAACTCTGGGAGATGATAATAAATCATTACGTAGAATTTCCAATCCCTATATTTTTGTCCACCTGCATTTTTGATTTCCTTCGCAGGCTAATAGTATACTATTTCAAAGTCCGATTCTTTTTGTACAGCAAAATAACTGTTTGAACATGTATACTTATATTGTGTTTAATTTATACTTTAACATATTTAACATGTATTGGTCAACCTGCCATCTGGGGGAGGAGATGGGGGGAAGGAGGAGAAAAACTAGAACAAAAGATTTGGCAATTGTCAATGTTGTAAAATTACTTATGCATATAACTTATAAATAAAAAAGAAAAAGAAAAGAGCCATGTCCATCAGAATTGATCATTGTATAATCTTGTTGCTTTGTTATGTGGTTGATTTCAAAGCAATCAGCCAGCCAAAGGGGTTTTTCAACTATTATTGAAATGTTTGGCATCTTTCAGATATTACCTAAATGCCTGAGATGGTCTTCCTTTGTACTCTGTCTGGCAAGATTATATTTATTGTATTATATTTAATGTTATTTGACACATTTTAGGAAAAATATTCATACATTGGGGAGCATACAGTGGAGGCCAACCAAGGTATGGAGAGGTCCAAAGACAAACTCAAAGGAATATAGCTTAGAAGAGCTAGGTCTATTTGGTGTTGAGAATAGAAGCTGTAAGGGACTGAAGAGATTTGAGAGATTGGATTTGTTCTGCTTAATGCTAGTGATTTTCCTCAGAAAGTATCTCTAAGTTTCCTCTGTATATATCATTTATAGGCAGGTAGGTGGCGCAATAAATAGAGTGCCAGGCCTGGAATCAGGAATACTCATCCTTGTGCATTTAAATCTAGCCTCAAATACTAGCTGTGTGACTCTAAGCAAGTCACTTAACTCTGCCTGCTCAGTTTCCTCATTTGTAAAATGAGTTGGAGAATGAAATGGCAAGCCACTCCAAGGTCTTTGCCAAAAAAACCCAAATGGGGTCTTTAAGAGTCATACATGATTGAAACAACAATAAATGTCTCATATATATAATAGTTATTTGTATTGCTGTCTCCCCAATTAGTTTGTAAACACCTTAGCTGGAAGAACTTTTCTCCTTTCTATACTCAATATTTTGTTATTTTCTTTTTTAATTTATTTATTTATTTTATTTAATATTTTTCCAATTGACATCATAGTTTTGCTTTTATTTGTATTCCCAGCACTTCATGTAGTGCTTGACAAATAGTAAGCTTAATAAATGCTTGTTGACTTGATTTTACATTTCTCTATTCATCCTAACTCTCATTATCGCTCTCCTATACTACTCCAATAGCCTCCTAATTGGTCTCCCTGAGTCAAGTTTCTTCTTTCTTCTAGATTGTTTTCTGTACCAGTTCTTCTCACATTTTTCCACAAGAATAGAATGCTTAAGTTTAAAGAAAGCTTTGGCAGAATCTTTGTAATAAAATCCTTTAAAAATTGTTTTGTTTTAAGATTTGTTGCAAAAAAAAATGAATATAGAACAACTAGATGACAGAAAGTCTGGCTTAGAAAAATGTTTAATAAATACTCATTTCCTTGTCTCACACTTAATTGAAATGCCACTTGCTATGCTTTCCTTGGCGAGGTGATGCAGTAGGCTAGTAGAATGCTAGGCTCAGAGTCAGAAAACTCATCTTCATAATTTCAAATCTGACCTCAGATACAGCTAGTAAAGCTCTGTGACTCTGGACAAGTCACTTAACCATGTTTGTCTCAATTTCCTCTTCTGTAAAATGAGTTGGGAAGAAAATGGCAAACCACTCCAGTATCTTTGCCAAGAAAACCCAAAAGGAGTCACAAAGAATTGGACACAACTGGACAGCAATAAGAAAAATAACACAATGTTGATTTTTTTTTTTTTCAGTATTTCAGGATTCTTTACAGCACATTTGAGAACATTGTTCTACACCATTGCCAAAGAAATAATCCTAAAATACAGTTCTGACCATATCATTTATCTCTTCAGTAAACTCCAATAGCTCTCTTACATTTACCTGTTGGGTCAAATAAAACTTTCTAATTTAGCATTAGATCCCTTCACAAATTGATGCCAACTTGTCTTTCAGGAGTTATTATACAATGCTCTTTCCATATTTACTTCAGCCAAACTGACCTTTGGTATTCCTTATTGTAATGTTCTGATTGGTTTTCTGAAGGTCTTTGGGGCAGCCTTCTTTTCAGTTGAATAATCAATCACCACAAGAATAGCCAAATGTTAAAGTCCAAATCCTTTATTATCTCCTTCACAATCTAGTTTCCTTGCCTGGGGCCTGGGCTAGCTTTTTGGAGATTCTCTGGAATGTGTCTTGGTTTCTGTGGGGGAGGCAGGAGGACCACCACCACCATGGTCTCTGTCTTCAAGTCTATCTTAGTCCAAGAGCTTGTGCTCCAGCCTCCAGTCTTCTGTCTTCTCCAAGTCTGTCTCTGAGCCCTTTCCGAGTCTGTATCTGACCCTTCTGAGTCTCTCTCTGAGTCTTTCCAAGTCTGTCTCTGGCTTAGATGGGCCTTGGTCTTAGTGGAGAAATGGAGGACAGGCCTGACACCAGGATGGTGTGAGATGGAATGAATTGGTCTGGCTGAGTTTGTCCCAGCTTATATGCTCTATTCTAATTACATTATCATAGGTGTGAATCTTGTAGAATAGGTGCCAGTCTTGTAGAACTATATTAAGTACTAAGTACATGTACTGAACTAGAGAACTATTAATCACCATGCTAAACTAGATATCCATTGTCTTATCAATTCCACTGAGTTATCACCTTGTAAGAATCTTTGTTTCAAGTACAAAGTTCTGGGCCATAACACCTTAATTACTTCTTAGAATGGCCCATACCAGTTCAGTTAACATCCCTCCCTGCCCTTTCTCAATTCAAATTCTTTTCAAATACAATGTCTATCTTGGTACATACCATATTTTGGTTAAGGTAAGTGAAATCCAGTGATATGGATATGAAGAAGTAAATTCAGGTTTTGATGTCAAAGAAAAGCTGCTAGAATTATAGCCTCTTGATTTACAAAAGAATGAGACATTAGGGACAGCTAGATGGTTCAATAGCTCTAGAGTCAGGAGAACCTAGTTCAAAACTGGTCTCAAATACTTAACATTTTCTAGCTATGTGACTCTAGGCAAGTCACTTAACCCTAATTGCCTCAAAAAAAAAAAAAAAATCAGAGACTAACTTTGATTATTGCTAAAAAAAAATAATAATAATAATAATTTCTTGCTTTTTTCTCTCCTCATCATGAAAGTCATACCCAAAACCTTGGCATTACTGAAACCTCTCCTGAAATTGAGAATTGCTATCTTGTTGGTGTAGGGACTTGATTACTTAACTATTTTTGCTTCATAGTATCTCTCAAAAAATGGAAATAAAATATCTACTTCTTAAGTTTCTAGCATTCCAATGAAGTGCATATTATGAAAACATAAACTTTTTATATTAAGGAATTTAAGAAACCAGGAAATATTTCCTAGTAACCTCAATGGTATATTGTGGCAAATTTTTAATTATAATGCAGTCCTCACCCAAGGCAATAAATTCAGTCTATTATAATATGAACAACAATCTATTCATTCCAATACATTAGGAAATCCAGATATCTGGAACAGGTCATATCTCATTTGCTATTGCTGATTAAAACAAATAATGGAGTTAGATGACATTAAAAAAAAAAAAACAACACTGTGTTTCTGTTCAAAATCATTTCTGAATAAGTGCTAATACTTATATAGAAGTATTTCCCCCATTTATGTTAATTATATAAACGTTAAGTTGATGTTTTATTTTTCTCCTTTTGATTTTAAAAATATTCTCAATGATATCATGTTTTTTATATCATAATCATTTCTGTATAAGACTCCTTCACCATTTCTCTATTTACTCCTATTTTGTAATCACAACAATGCAAAAAAAAAAAAAAATTAAGCAAAAGTAATAAAGGCAGTGACTGTGTCAGAAAGTCAGAAAGATTATGTCAATCAATCCAGGAAGGTATGTTATAGATCGTTCATCCTGCTGACTAAGCCATGGTTGCAATAATAGTCTAGGCAGCTGCTTTTAGAATTCTGATATCTGAAATAGACTCCTTTTTTTAGTAGCCAAAATAGATTATTGATTTTCCACTTGGAAATATTAGGTACCAGAGTCTGAAATACAATCTCTTATTCCTTCCCTTCCTCTCTATTCAAACAGAGCAGAAATTGATTACAATGATCATTCTGGTCTGCAAAATCTCTAATTTTTGTTTTAATAACTTGAATTTATTTTTCTGTCTAGATAAATACAGTTGATTTAACTTCTGGCTTATTTGTGAAAAGGTGGGCTACAGCAGCAAGTTATAGTATCTAAGTATTGGCACAAAGAGATATAGGATTTGAGCCTTGATGGAAAACTACCAAGTTTTCTCTTATCTGGAGACTGAGTCAAATTGATAGAGAAGTCTGTAAATTTTATATTTAGTAATTTTTAATAAATTAAACAATATTATGTTATAATAATTAGCTCAATTTAAGCCTGAAGGAAATATGTCATTTAAAGTATACATGGTTCTTTCCTCTGAGGCACTAAGAAATTTATTGTAGATGAAAAGTTATAAATTTAATTGCAATTGTGCTATGCTCCCTGTTAGGAAAATTTAGACAGAAGTTGGGGTCTCTACTAATTTACATTTATATTTATCTCTAGTTGACTCCAGGCATCTTTATGGTTGAAACAAAATTCAAGTAACTGAAATGGTTAAATAGGTGGGTAAATCAGCCCATGTTTTCTGCTCTAAGATGCATATAGAGCTAGTGACTCTCCTTAATATCTCCCTTCTCTTCCATAGATCAATAGTCCTTTTTTCCCCTTCTCTCATTGATTGTCCTGGACTACTGATTCTTGATTCAGCTCTATGCTATGTAGACTACTCTTTCCTCTTCATTTCTAAATGCCCAGAAATGTTATATTTGAAACCGTTTCTTCTTTTTATACAAATTTTTGTACAAATTTCTTAGGTTATGATTAAATCAAGATATATAGACACACTCAGTTCAGATTCAGTCAAGATGGACTCATGCCTAACAATGGTAATTACTTTTGCCAGTTAGATGCCACAATGGATAGAGTGAAGGGTCTGGAGTAAGGAAGATCTGAGTTCAAATATTGCCTCAGATACTTACTAGCTGTGTATCATCTGGCCTCAGAAACTTACTATCTGTGAATCCCAGGCAATTCAATCTTGTTTGTCTCAGCTTCTCATCCCAAAATGGATTGGAGAAGAAAATGGCAAACCTATCCAATATCTTTACCAAGAAAATTCCAAAAAAGATTGGAAAAAACTAAAAAAGTACTAAAAAAAAATTGACAACAATTTCCCAAGAGCAGAGCAAAACTAAATCCAGTATTTTCCTTTCCTTTACCCTATGCTAAAACAAACAAACAAATACATGATTGAATGAATGAAAAAATAAATGCATAAATAAATAAAGTGCCTTTTTCAGTCTTTCTCCCTTCCCTTCCTCTGTCTCCTTCCCCCTCTTTTGAATACTTATAAAAAAACTCTCTGAGGGTTTGGAATATAAATCTGTGACTAGGTGTGATTCTACCATTTTCCACAAAAATATGGAGAAACTTCCTGGATAGGGATTTATATTTACCATTCCATATCAGCATGCCCCTCTTTGCTGCTAAGCAACTGTCCATTGAAAGGGAAGAATCCCTCATTTTTTTCTATCCATAAAAATCTTAAAGATTTGACCCCATTTCCATGTTATTCTTTTTTTAGATTGTCAATACTGAGCAAATTATTTTCCTGCTTCTGTTTACTTCATCCTGTATCAAAAGATTATATACTTAAAATTAAGAGAAACATCAGAGATAATGTGATTCAATGTTCTTGTTTTAAAAATAAAAGAAACTTAGATTCAGAGATGCTAATTACCCAAAGTCACAATTTAACAAGTTGAACAACCAAGTTCATAACCATGTTCCTTTGATTCCAAATTCAGCATTCTTTCCATACTGTCATCTTTTCATTTCTCTAAATTCCTCAAATTTATTTCTTATGGCATAATATCTCATCATATATTCACATTATAATACAAACACACATGTTCACCATTATACATATATCCTATACACATGTATACATATATGAGTCTGAGCATGTGTGTCAAGCTTCATTAGTTTGCTACAATGTTTTTTCAGCCATTTTCCAATTGAGAGGCATGTGTTGTCCCCCCTAATTTTTTCTCTTCTTTTTTTACTACCTTGAAAAATCACTGCTATGATTATTTTGATTTATATAGGATCTTTCATTCTGTCTTTGATGTGCTTTGAGCATATATCTAGCAATGGGATTGAGGGGTTAAAATATATGAACAGTTTTATGACTTTTTATGCACAATTCCAAAATAATTTCTAGAGTGATTATCCAATGATAAGCAGGCAACAAGCATTTAAATTCTTAAAATGTGGCAAGAATGTACAAAGCATTGAGGGACAAACTGCAAGCAATAAAAAAGGTAGTCCTTAATCTCAAAAAACTTACATTGAAATGGAAGAAGTTATTAGAATTATAATAAAAGACTGACACTCTCTTCCTTACCCTCTCTCAAACCGAAGTGGTTATTCTCTGAATTTACACATATATTCAATGATATATCATTTGTGTCTCTTTTTATGGGAAACTAGAAATTGGACATTAAAAAGACAGATTATCTACTACATGTAGAAAATGATTTCTCTGCCGAAGAATTTTATATTGTTCCTTATCCAACCTTTTTAGTCTCTTTTGATTAGGCTCTTTGTTCAACCTTGTTCAGGTATGCGCAATTGTCTTTCCATTTATCTATTTCTGTGAACAAAAACCTGCTTTTTTTCTCTCCTACCCATCTATCATCCAACTGGAGCAGAAAAGGTTTTAAACCATAGGAGCAAAGAGCAATCAAAAGACAGTTTTCCAAGAGATTTATACATTGAGCATTGCACATAGAAACATATACAATTCAATACATTTCAATTTATTACACGTATGAATGTATGTGTGTGTGTAACAATATGTGTAACATTATTTTCTCTCTCTCTTTCTTTCCTTCTCTCTCTCTCCCTCTCTCTTTCTCTGAATTGTTCCTTCCAGAAACCTAACTTGTTATTCTGAAAAAAAAGTAACCAGACATAAAGAATAAAGAAGGCATCCATGAGATAGATTTATCTATTCAAATACATAAACTTATTGAATTTTAAAATGAAAATTAAATCACTGTTTTCTACCTATGAACAGAAACCAAAAGTGGATACCTTAGTGAAGGACTCTCTCTCCTAAATGTCCTTATTCTTTCTTCTTTGTACTCTCTAAGTTCCCAGGATAACAGTATTAATTTGACATGGCTGAATTATGCTACCTACTGTTTCATGTATAGCACTTACTGCCTGAGGCTGGGTTTTCCCGCTTTGGGTATAAGGGCCAGAGAGACATTTCTAACTCCACTGTAGTATGAGAAGCAATTAAACTACAAGTTACTTAGCTGAAAGCACTTACCCTCAAAAAACTAATAAATTATTTGATTATATGAAATTATATGAGGTTTGGCCTATTTGGTAAGTATGCATGAAATTGTAAAATTTATGTTGTTTTTATCATTTTATCAAATAATCATTTTTAAATAACTCCCCATCATTTCAATCTTTATAAAAATAGGCAAACAGAAAAGTGTCCAAGAGTGATCAAATCATCCTATTGATAAAATATTTGATAAATCATAAATCATACTATCCTTCTCTAGATTGTTACAACATGGTTGTGATGTTACCAAGAAAAGAAAATCAGGCATCTCAACATTGTCTCCCTTCCTCAATTAAAATAAAAGCAAAATAAATTTTCATGGACATTAATGAATACAAACTAGTCTCTAATTGATTTTTAATTTACTACCAGTGAGAAATTAGCTAACACTGCAATTTCCAATAAACACAAAAAGCCCTTAATAATTAGATCCATTGTGCAAAATGTGCAAGTCAGCAGAAATACAAATGACAACTGTTCAGCTTTGAACACGAATACCAGTTGGACAAAACAAGAGCAAATTTGAATAAAATGCTTTAAGTGGAAATGTATCACATCAGATGACAATCATTAAGTCATCACAAAGTATTCTCTTCTCTATAAATTGTTTTGCTCTACACAATAAGCAGTTACAATGAAAAATATCTGAGATCCACCTTCTTATTTCTTTTTCCAAATTTTCAGTAATGTGTTATGTGATCTTGAATTGATATGTTCATAAAGTGGGAATTACTAACTGTTCCTTGTGACAGTTGTTTCAATTAGATTATGTACAGATGAAAGTGACAGTCTTTTGCACCATTTTAAAAATTGACCCTTGTAAAGAAATTATTAATTTGCAAAGTAATACCAGTAAGTTGTTTGTTACTAATGAATTTTAAAAATTAACCAGGATTTCTTTCTAATACTGATGTTCTGATAACTAAACATTCATTCTCCCCTAATAACATAGTAAAAAGTTATTTGTGTTATGTTTCCATGTATATATCTCTTTATGCCATATTTGTGTATATAAGTATAATATGTTTGTGTATATACATATACATACAGATAGGCAGACATACATGCTTATATACATTTGTTTCATACCTCTGAATCAAATTAACTTTTGGAAAAGAAAAACCTCTACTGATGTATTTTAGCAACTCTGAAATTTTTTAATCTTAAAACTAACTTAAAAAACTTAAAAAAACTAAAGAAAAAATAAAAATTTTAAAACTCAAGTCTGAATAACTGCATATAACTCAAGGTCACAAAACTAGTGTGGGTCAGGGCAAGATGTGACTCAGGTTTTTCTGATTTTTGATTGGCTGATGTTATCTTGCTAAACACAAAGCAAATTAATAGTGGAATAGATATAATAGAGATACATGTAGTACATCTAGATATATTATGTACATACCCATGGATAAATGTGACTATGTGCCTAGATGCTAACTGTCTGTATCTATGAACACATATACAAGTCATATAACTATAAATCAATATAATTGATATATGTACATAGGTAGTTGCCTACATAAAGATCACATATTGAGATAAAAAGGAGACAATAAGATGATAGTAAAAAAGAAGGTTTTTAAAATGTAAAATATAAAGAAAGCAAAAATATAATTTGCTTTCTTCATCTTATCTACCTGCCATGCAGATACACATATATGTTTTATGTAGATATGTGTTCACATAATATGAATATATATGAATAATGTGCCATGGTACACATGGTGCACACTATGAATATGTATGAATAATGTGCCATGATACACATCTATAAGAAACAGATCGTGTATAATAAGTATACATTTAGACCATATATATAAATATACCCATTATATAAACATATATATGGGGGAGAAAAAGAGAAAACCTTTAACAGTTTAATTAGCTATTAATTCAATTTATTAATTCAATGACTTCTAAATTAAAATAACAACTTTATTATATCTTCTACAGACAGATATTTGACATCTAGCTTTTATTTTTGTTTCACAACCTTACTTTCATCACCACCATCAATCAAGAAGACATCATAAAATAACTACTATATGTCAAGCACTGTGGGAGGCATCAAAAATTCAAGACAAAGTCAGTATCCCTGCCCTCAATGGGGCTCACCTCCTGCAGGAGTTATGAAAAGAAAACAAGCACATATATAAGCATATACAAATACAGTTATTTGGGAGACTTAGCAATTGGAGAAATGAGGAAAACATTACTGAGTCATTTCAGTGGATTAATTGTCCACTAGGTTAATTGGGGTACAGAATCGGCATGAACAGAAGGAACAGGACCATCCAAGGACAAAATCCAGAAGCATTTACTGGTGAGTGCAACACATATGCAGAAAACAACAGAACCTAGTTAACTATTTTAATAATTGGGGGTTTAGCAAGTTATTTATATGATTTTACACCAAAGGAAGACAGAGGAAGAGGAGGAATACAAAGTACCCACAACCAAGATCTTTGTGTAAGCTCTGTCCATTTGGGGCCAGTAGGGATCAGTCTGAGCTAGCTGTTTGGTTGCTGGCACAGCCGAAGTGTTCCAGGTTCACCCAGTGGCCACCACAAAGGAGTACTGGTATGTCAAACTGGAGCAATACTCATTCTGCCTCCTAACAGGCTAGTCTTGATTCCTAGGTTATTTCAGCTTCTCCTGTATAAGGGAGCTCAAGCAAATCAAGGCCAGTAGCAAACTCATTATTGTTTCAATTTCTACACAGTCATGTCCTATTCTTTATAATCCCATTTGAGGTTTTCTTGGCAAAGATACTGCAGTGGTTTGCCATTTCCTTCTCCAGTCCATTTTACAAATGAGAAAACTGAGGCAAACAGAGTTAAGTGACTTGCTCAGGATCACACAGCTAACATCAAAAGACAGATTTGAAGTTACATGAGTCTTCCTGAGTCATTGCACTACTTATCTATCTTACCAGAGATTTTAAAAGAAAGACATTAGGAGGAAGTATGTTCAGGAATGGGAGAGACAACCAGAAGAAAGGTATAGAGATTAAAAATGGAATAGTTTGTATGAGTGCTAGTTTGGCTGAATTATAGAATGAGTTAAAGAAATAATGTGTAATGACTGGAAAGGTATAGTTTGAGCCAGATTTTGAAGGATTTTAAATGCTAAACAGAGGAATTTATAGTTGATAATGGAAGTAACAAGAGGTCACTGAAATTTATTGAGTAGAGAAATGAAAAGGCTACTTTGGCAGCTGGATGGAAGAGAGATTGGAATGGGAAGAGACTCAAGACAAGGAGACCAATTACAAACTTACGTGATCATTCAGATGAGCTGTGATAGGGACTAAGCTAGTAGGTATGGGAGTGATGAGAAGGGAATATATGGAAATGATGTTAGATCGAGCAAATATAATTATCACTGGGTAGATATGTGGAGTGAGTGAAAGCAGACAAGTGACTAAATAGATTCTTGTGCCCTTAATAATATAGGTATATATAACATATATACATATTCATAAATATATATATATATACTAATTCCCCTGAACTCCATCAGATATCTGTTGCTTTTACAATGCAGGAAATAGAGGAAAAGGAGAATAGAAACAGTTAATTCTGTAATATTATCATCAGTACCATTTCTACTCTTTCTCCTATTGACATCCCTCTCCCATTTCCTACTATTACTACTACTACTATTGCTGTTGCTGCTACTACTGTTCTTGTTATTGTTGCTACTGCTACTACTACTACTACTACTACCACCACCACTGCCACCACCACCACCACCATTACTAATACCATTAGTAATACTAATACTATTACCAGAGATATATTTGTTTATTAAATTGAATTGAATTAAATGTGAGTAATCTGGAATTGATATTGCATATTACTTTGATCTGAACTTATTTAACAAGAAGTCTGATCCAGGTCATGGGCTGCACTTACTACCCAAGAACTTATGGCTACACTATGATATAATAAAGATAGCCAATCTAACATATCACTTCTATTGGAAAAACAATTCCAAATGCATGTTATATTGATGATAAGATGACAATATAGTTTTTGTGAATAAAGAACAAAAAAAATAAAATATATAAAATATGTTCATTTTTGATTCAACAATTTTAGCATATTAGTAATTCCTTGGTTTCTCAATATTCCAAAAAGTCAAGAAGTGTCCAAAAAAAGTCTAAAACAAAGAATTGCTGTTGTTTTGAAATCCTAAAAGCATAATAATGAATTTCTAACAAATAAGAAATAGCAAATTTGAAATTAAAATCAGTTGGCATAGATTCATTCAACAGCAGCTAGGAAATGCAGTGGATGGAGTACAAAATCCCAATAAGAATCACAAAGAGTTGGAAACAACTGGAAAGTGAGTGAACAACAATGTTCATTCAACAAACAATTATTAAGCATTCTCTGCATAGGACTAGATTAGGCACTTTGGGAGATAAAGTTTAGATTAAACAATGTTTTCCTTCAAGGATCATTTGAGAAATGTGCAAAAATAGATCATTTTAAACGATAATATTATAAGCTATGCTTTAGACAGATGCAAATTAAAGTTCAGTAAGAGATCCAGGAAAAAGTTCATGACAACAAGAGAAAACAGGTGTCATTTCCAAATGAATAATGAAAAATGATGGCTTGAGAGAAAGGAGGAGTTAGGAAAAAAAAAAAAAAAACAATCAAAAGTACAGTTGTTTCAGGTCATTTACCATAGGGTCAAGTAGCCCTACCTACCTCAATACACATTATAAGCACTGCTTTATTTCAAGCATAAACAACACAGCATAACAAACAAAGGGATACTATAGTTCTGAAATGCTTGGCAGTTTATTCTGAAGAGCAAATTTTGTATACACTTAATCAGAATAACATATATGGATTTCTGTGGCAAAATTGCCCCGACTGTTTTGTTACTGGTATTACCCAGGTATTAGTTTTTTCTGACACCTAACATGACCTAAACTATATTTCCTTTTTTCTCAGTATTTGCTATTCTGATAATAAGAATAAGGGTATCATTATAGTTGTCATGCTTTCTAAATGTCCATAATACTCCACGTGTATTGTTAACATCAGAAAATATCCCAAGACTAATCCAGAACCCTAAAAATACCTGCTGATTCCCCTGCATTCCTATTAACTGGTGCTTTTCCACCAATAATTCTAAATGGAAGAAAAGGGGGACAGATACAGTTGATTTTACAATATTATCATCAGCACCACTGTTACACTTTCTCCTTTTGAAAACCCTCTTTTCCTTCCTCCTTCGCTGATAGTGATATATTTACAAAGTGCCTTATAATTTGCTAGGTGTTTTTAGTAATATATTATTTGGCCTTTACAATGATCCTAAGAGGTAATAAAATGTCATTCTCTCTTCCTTTTTTTTTTTTTTTTTTTTTAAATCTGAACTTGTGATTTCACTGGAGTGTGGAACTCCTGGAGAGAAAACTCTTTCTGCCAATAGACATCAGTAACTGTTCTGGTCCTTACCTAACAGTCTTAAAAAATTAGCTGACTTGTCTAAGGTCATTAAAGTCAGCATATATCATGATCTGGGGTGATTCCAGGTCTTCTTGACTTCTAGTCTGGGTCTTCATTCACTATACTACACTGCCTCTACATTTATTTTATTGTTAAGAAAACTGGATGTGTCAAAAATACTCATGATGTGCTAACCAGCTAGTTCAGTGAGAAGTTCAGGGCTAGAGCCTATGTTTGATGACCTAACAAGTTCACTATTCATTATTTATCATCCCAAGATCCTGTGTCAAGCAGAAGGTCTCTTAAAGACAGCATCACTTCAGGACTTGAATAAGTGACTTTTTTTCAACAAATAGCTTTTTTCTGTCCTGATAGACACAAAGGGAAAGTAAAAAAACAAGAAATCATTTCTCATGATTCTTCAGAGTCCAATTGAACCGCCAACCTGCTCACTTTACAGTCCACACATGGAGTGAAAGCTGAATTTTAGTGCTTCTGTGGTATCAAAGCAGAAAAGCTTCACATATTTTTCCTCTAGATTAGCCTCTGGAGGATTTTTCTTTCTTTCTTTCTTCCTTTTTTACACCAATGGACAATATAATTTAAAGCATTCTCAGTGTATGAAAAAATATAAATCATACACACATGCATGCACACAAAAATATTATGAAATTAACTTTTGTTTTTAATAGTTAAAATTGTTGAAATGAGAGGAAAAAATACAAATGAAATTTCTATATCTTTCCCTCACTTCATTCTTTCCTCACCACCATTTCAGGTAAATCTAAACAATTTAGAATATTTAGATTAGTGATATCAGTAAAGGAAATATCAGTTGATTAGTATATTCAGAGAATTCTGAGTTGACATAACATGATCCAAGGAGATTCAATTACCATCAACAATAGAATAATTCCTCCTTTTCAATGAATGATGATCAATAATAAATTTAATGATTAAAATTTACATAATTGGCACATTTTAATCAACCATTTTTTTTTAGACCACTAAATATTGACTTATGTTATTGTAAAATATTTCATTGTTAATGATTTCAAGATCTATTGTTCCAACCATTTTTCTAAAGCATGGGAAGTTTGAGGATGGATACACTTAGAGATGCTTGAATGCCTTTATAAGCCTATTATAAGTCAATATTCAATCAAAATGATTATTGTTAGCCATTAAAAAAATCTACTAAGTATCAAGGGTAATAACTCTTGCATGTTATTACTGGGAATTCCTATAACACACACGTTTTTTGTTATGGTTGCTGCTATTTGCAGGACTGCTTAATTTATTTGACATGGATGGGAAGAAAAATCTGCCATTCAACTATTAACAAAAAGTAGTTCTGTTCCCATTAACTCTGAACATGAAGTCATGTCATAGAGCTTCAGGCTAGAATTACCACGAGATAGGCTATTACATTTGTAAGTCCATTTAGCAACATTCCCTATTGACTTAGCAGTTGATAATATATACATTTTTATGCAATCTGTCTCCTTCATTTCTCTTTCACTTTATTCTTCTTTCTTCATATGCATGTCTTAATGTAAATGATGACAAAATATTAATAGATTTTTTTTTGCTTAGGTAACATTTTTCCTTGGGCAAAGTCATATAAAGAGCCAATATTTACATGCAACTACTTTAATACATACATACATACATAGACACACACACACACACACACACACGCACTAAGGAATATGAATGCCCCACAGCTATCTTACAATTTCTTGAAACTAAATCAAAGCTGATGTCCTTTCTTCTTGGAAAAAAAAATGTTGTATTGATTCTAACTTGACAAAGAAAACAAAAAAGAAACTATAAAGTAGTAAAATTGAAGTTTAGGGATATTGTTTAAGATCTATGGTACCTTACATATATTGTATTTAAGATATATTTTAACATGTTTAACATGTATAAGACTGCCTGCCATCTAGGGGAGGGGCGGGGAGGGAAGGAAGGGAAAAGTTGGATCAGAAGTGCTTGCAAGTGTCAATGTTGAAAAATTACCCATGCATATGTTCTGTCAATAAAAAGCTATAATAATAATAATAAAAGATCTATGGTTCCTTTTAGTTCATTGAGTTAAAAAATAGCACTAAGAACAGAAGAGACTATCATTGAATGATGAATGAATGATAAGTTACAGCTATCAAAAAGCAATGTCTCAGAAAAACAACTTTGAGAGATTTAAGAACTCTTGCCTTGTGATGAACTATGCTATCCTCCTAACTGAATAGTGTTGGAGTGAAGACGCAGAATGAAAAATGCATTTTTTGGATATGAGCAATGTGGGATTTTATTTTATTTGACGATGTATTTTTGATTAATTTTTTCTCTTTTTTAAGTGGGGAAAAGTAAGAGAAAAAGAAATAAATTCTTATTAAATGATAATTGAATTTTTTAAAGCTTTGCTTCAGAAAAGGCATCAATAATAAACCAATGAGTCAGGCTGGGGAAATGTCTTTCTTTCAATAGAATTACATCTTTTAGTTTAAAACTTACCTGTCTCTAAAAAAATGTTCGGCAATCCCAATGACCCTCAAATCTGACATGGAGTTCAGAACGCAGAAAGTGTTGTTTTTGTCATCAATACTCATAGGAAGCCAGAACAACTCACAGAGGCTCTCAACCTGGATCAATTAACTTTTTAAAAAAATTTATCATTGTATTTCAATATGATGTTGCCTTGATAGTTTTGTGTATTTTGTTGTAAGCATTTAAAATTTGCTTCTGGGATATACATAAATTGCACCAGACTGCCAAAGATGTCCCTGGCATGCAAAAAGATTGAGACCCCTGGATAAACTGGATAAAGATGTTAGCAAGAGGGCTATAAAGAACAAAAGTATCTACAGGGTTTCTGCTTTTCCATTCAATGCTTCTCTATTCATTGTTTCTTTTCTCTTCCATTAAGTCAGCCTGCTTCATTCCTAGGGAGTGATTTAGGAGAAATAAAGGTCAAACTGGTTAATTCTGCTACTGGTTAGCAGCTCTAGTATAAGTTTGCAGGTGGGGGAGGTGAATTTGTAGCAATAAGGTGAATGATTTTTTGTGAATTTCAATTATCATGTGCTCCCTGTTTCCATTACCATAGATAATCAAGAATAGGCTATAGTTCAGATTCATTGCTAAGGAGTTTTTTTTTTTTTTTATTAACTGACACTTCCCCAAAAATAGCAGCAGTAAGCATGAATATTCTAATGATAATTGTGTCTACCTTTGGGGGGAACTCTCATCAGCAAATGGCTAATATACCGAAGAAACATCAAAGAAAAGGGCAAGGAGACAAGTAAAGAGAGAGATGAAATAGTAAAATGTCACCAAGATGCTGATGCAGAATATTATGCAAAGGGATACTATGCAAATACCTAAGGATAATTTTAATGATCTAGAAAGTATAAATAAGTTTCCTGGGGGGGAAAAATGAAGTACTGAGTTGTGTTACCAACATCAATGAGTGATTATGAAAGTAAAAACTAAACCTGTTTCAGGAAAAAAAAAATGAAAAATTCGTATCCTACAAAGAGCCCAGAAAGGGCAGAATAAACTATTCAATATCTCTGAGATTCTATGAGTTTGTAATTTTAACTTTTTGAACCCAAGATGGTTCAATGAAAAAAAATAATAGCATTGATATTAACCAGACTCTAGTATCTGCACACAAGTGGTATGTTAGATGTGATGTAGCAAAGAGTGGGAAGAAACTAATTTACTTAGTAATGTGCATGTTTGGTGAATTGCAAATATTGTCATGTTCTTACAACTGTAATATTGGATAATAAATAAGATTTGTCTTTCTATCTAATCTCTAAAATAGTCTAGTCCCTTGATAGCTTTTAGCTCTTTTGATTTAAGTTCATCTCTGTATGGCTAGATGATAAATTGCTAAGAAAAAACTGGTAGGTTTTTGGTATGAGAGATGATGGAAAGATAATCTAAATGGTTTAACAAAGGTATTCACCATTTGAGACATTTAAAAACAAAACTGAAAGGAACAAGAAAAATATCTCCCAGACTAAAGTGGATATGAGGAGACAATCAAACTAAAAGAGATTATATATTTTATTAATATCAGACACCCAGGTTTGTATGAACATTTGCAAAAATATTACTAACAAAATCTAAGAACTCATTGAAAGTTGTCTACTGTGGTTTAATAGAGAATAGGTTGGAGAATATCAATCAGTTTCTCAAACAGGGTAGAGACAATACTCTGCACGCAATCTTAGCCTACTTTGGAAATGAAAACTTAAGGAAAGGAACTCTGTCTCTGTAGAGGGCTGAAACTCTTGAATCTTTGCACTGAGGTCAGTTCAAGCACTTAGGGCTAATTACTGATTGGACAATACTCTATAAGCATATGTTTAGAAAATGGTCCTTCCCACTATCCTTCCCACTATCCATTCATTTCCTTATATAAATCTTCCTTAAAGCATCCACACAGCATGCTGGAGAAATTTTTAGGGCACTTTAACAATTTATAGAAACCAGTGCATCATTTGACTTTTCTATTTGTCATCCCTTACCCACTCTACAGGGCAACCCTCCTTCTTTGTTTATTCTCCACGTCTTTGATGATATCTTTTGTGCCATAAATCATTGCTGACAATATCCTGCAGCCTTCTCATACCCACATGCAACTTTCTATTATCCTTTCAATGACCTGTAATTTTGATTATTATGAGATTAATATTACACAAATTAAATGGAAAATGATCTACCAAAAGTCCAAATAGAAGATATATCTATTCTATCTGGAGCAGTTTTGTTTTCAGATGGTATTGTAGATGATTGCCTGTATAGAGTCCTGAAGTACCATGGTGCCTCTTCAAGGACACCTATAATCACTCCAAAAAGACTGTTCTTGTCATCCATATTGGAAAAGCAGAGTAGATGACAAAGGCACATTGCTCAGATGATAACATATAGTTGGTTGGGCTGCTCATTGATTTTATGCCATGGGACATAAGTCTTTGGCAAGTTTTTCAAATGGATGATGAGGTTTGGTTGTTCTATTTAGGCATAATCCAAAAATTGAAGAAAGAAAAGGAGCTGAATTACATTTTCCTCAAAACTAGCAATTTCCTAGTGATGCCATGTGCCTGCAAATCCAAAACACTAGTATCTATATTCAATTAACATTTAACATTTGTGGTATTAATCGAGGTGATTAGTATCTGGTGGGGGAAGCAAGGGTAAAGAAGAGTTGGGAGTTCTACTTTTTAACTACAAAGTTTTGGTGGAGAATGTTAGTAAAGTATACCAAACAGGCATATCAGTTCATCATAACTAAAGCTGATATCTTACACTATTTTGAAATCCTTTCATAATTTTTGACCTCTTATTGGCTCCCTAGCAGATTTCACAATATAACAATTCCAAATCTCTATTTTTATTATTTTCAATTCAAACATTTTCCCTCATTATTATCAGATGAAGTATTCTGCTAACAATCCAAACTCAAAATTTCCAAAATCAAACTTATCTCGGCTCCTACATCTGACTTCTTCTTTTCTATTATAAATTTTTATACTTGCTTGTGTCCATCAAAATGTTTAGAACAAAATATGTAATGGACACTCAATAAAAATTGACCCTTTTATGCAATTGCAAAATAATTATTAATAAATAATGATAAATTCACTTATTAATATCCTCAATTAAGAAGACATTTTTTCCTATTAATGAAACTACCATTTTTCTACTGGCTAAGGCTCAAAACTCTAGAGTTATCATTGATTCTTCTTCAATTTAAAACCCTCCACGATATAATGCCAAATTTCTTTCATACATTTTTCCTAAATTGTGACTGTCTCTCCAAGGACTGCTAGTCCAGGAAAAGTCCCAGACATGCTTCACTTCAGGCCCAATTCTGTCCTCTCCTTTTCCTCACCAGGGAAGTTATTACTCTGAAGAAATTTCAACTCCGGGATATCACTTTTGTGATTAGTGACAGCTTCTCCCATAGGAATTATATTGCTTTAGGCATTCTCCCAGATCCAGGTCTTCTACATCTGACTCCCAGAGTTCAATGAGGCCCTAAGAGGTTGGGCGTTATCTTCTTTATTTTGGTATAAGTTTGTACCTGCTCATGTTGTATTCCCTTATTATCAGGGCAAGAAATTAGAGGTCAATTACATTTTGCCATTTAATATCAACTAGCTTTTACAAAAGGACATTTACAAAAAGAGAAAAGATAAAACAAGAACAAAGTTAAAATATCTTCCCCATCATCACAGAGGCATACTCTCCCCAAAACCATTGGCATGGAGATGGGGAGACGATAAATGAGAAGGCTTAAAATTTAGCTGAGTTCATTCATAGTACTGGTTCCACCATCCATGAGTCCTCATCTCAGTTAATACAGGCTCAGAAGGTCATTCCTCCCTCTGCAAAGCATTTCTGCTTAGCTGGCTGCAAAATCTAGCCTGGAATATGAAACAAGATACAGAAAGACTTCCTTATTCTGGAATGTTGGGCTTCTGAAGATCCATCCAGTCATCTAAATTCTAGTTGCCTCAGTTTCCTCAAATATAAAATGGGGGCAGTATGTGAGGATCAAATGAGATAATAATTTTGAAAACATTTTGCATAGTGCCTGACACATGGTAGGCAGTATATAAATGTTAGAATAAAATCATCATCATCATCAAAAATCCCTGCCATAAGCATCCAATTTGATAGATTTCTGAAGGCCCATACTATATCATCCCCTGATGAACAGATGCATTTTTACATGAAGATGAAAGAGGCTGTGTTGAGAATAGTTAAGAGACAGTGTATCTATTTGAAGACCAAGGTATAGGAACTCTGTGGATGTACTTAAGCCCTATTCTAGTACTATTTCAGGAAATGCCCCAACCATGCTCCACTTTACTCTGACTCTCTGATTTTTTTATCAGCTATCTTGACCTATACAAATACCCTTTCTCTCTCTACTCCTCACCGCACCCCAGTTCTAGAATCATGAATCATGATCCTTCAAGGAAATCACATTCTGAGAGAGCAATACAGCATATATATATGTGTGTGTGTGTGTGTGTGTGTAGTAGTGCTCAGGAAACAGTATTTTGGGCAGAGAAACATAGTTTCTTTCATAGAGCAGTTGATTGACTTGTTCTTCCCAGCAATGGTAGTATTATTTGAGCCCTGTTCCAAAAGTAAGAAGGAAGAAGGAGCTATTGACATGGATAGTAACATAGCATTACAAATGGTGGGGAGTAGATATGGATAAAGCTTGTTATAGTAAATGCTCACCAGTAAGAAAGCAGAGCAGTACTTCTGGTAGAAGCCATAGTACAGGAGCATGGCATGAATGTGGCTAGCAGGAACAGGATGGTAAGTCTGGTTCAGGCTAACTAAACAGAGCACTTTAATCCTGTCCTATTTATGTTTATAAAAAGCAACACTGGCTTCTAACTGCCAATGTGATAAAAGTTCAAACTCCTTTACCTTCAAATTCTTTCACCATATTAGCTATATTTCTTTTTCCATTCTTATGTCTTTCTATTGGTCAAACATTTTATATACATTATCTCATTTAAGCTTCACAGCAACCTAAACATATATGCACTAAATGTATTATTTAGTCCCATTTTATAAAAGAAATAAAAGTACAAAGAAGTTATTTTACTTTCCCATGGTTGCATAGCTTGTAAGTATCAGAGGTGGGATTGAAAAGCAGATTTTCCTGATTAAGTTCCAATAATCATCCTTTGTTCTAGTCATAGTCATTTACTCCTCTCCTAGAAAATATCCACTGTTTGCACACACAATTCCTCTCTCCCAGGATTCTCTCCCTTGTTCTTCACATATCTGCTTCACATACTTTAAGTCTCAATTCATGTTCTACCTATCCATGTCTTTCCAGAATACTTTAATCCATAATGACTTTCCTATCTCCAAACTTTTATAGTACTCTTTGCCTCTACAATAGCAGTTAGCAATCATATATTACTTTAATTATCTTTATAAGTACATGTTATTTGCTCCCCAACTAGATCACTATGTCTTTCAAGTCAGGAAGCTTTATTATGATTGTTCCTAATATATTGATAAATAATGATTAACTAATTTAACAGAATTCTGTTCTCTATCTCAAATCAGTGGATTTGTTTTTTCAGCACAATTTGGGTGAGAATGATAATTAAGTTTAAAGAAAAAAAGCTGAAATTTAATTTTAAAATACACATAAAATTCTTGGGATAAAGAAATAATATAGATTCATTCCATCTATTATCTTTCTATAATTATCTTTAAATGCAGGAATCATATTCAAGTTATATTCAGATACAATATCTTGCAGTCCTTCCAATAAAGTAAAATAATGAGTCTAAAGCTGGACGATACCTTCGAAATTATCTAGCTCAACCTCCTCATTTTCAGATGAGAAAACTGAGGACCAGAGGGATTAAGTGATTTGTTCAAACTAACAGAAAGTGAAAGAGTCACAATTTGTATTTAGGTCCCATGCTTTTAAGTTATTTTTTCCATCAAAACATGCCACTATATAGGAATTCAAATGTTTGCCTACAATACTGCATGATTACAAAAAAATTTTAAAATGATGATCCTGAACCATTATAAGACTCTCAGTCAACAACAGCAAAATTCAGCCATGCTGATCATTCTCTATTTACAAAGATAGGAAAGTCTATAGATTTCAACAATAAACCTTGAATTCTTTGTTAGAAATGGAGATTTAGTTAAGCAGAAATTTAATATACTGTTCATCAGAATTTTATAGTGAAAGGATTATTTTTGTATTTTCATTCTAATTCAAAAAATCCTACTTCAAAATAAAAACAGTGTGTACTTAAAGCTTAAAGAATCAAATACTTAACACACAGGGAATTAAATAAATGCTTTTCCTTATTTGGTTATTGACCCTTTGGTGAGAACATTTGGAAACTATTTATGAAGTACTAGGAACAATCAGCAGAGTTCCCAACATTGTCCAGAAGCAGGGAACAGCCTTTTACATTTGCCATGCGAAACTAGAGTAGTCTGTCACCAGTGACACATTCATGTAAGTTGTCAAGGATGTTTGCAGTGTTATAATGTCATTGTCCCTTGGATATATTATTGAGGGCCGCAGATAATGGGGGAACTCTGGGTAAGGTATAAGACCCTTCAGCCCAGAGGGAATCTGCTGACAATGTCTGATTTGGCTCCCCACCTCCTTTGGGTGCTTCTCACCCTTCCTGAGAAATCAAGGAAGGCATGACCATCTGTGTTCTACTTGAAGCAAGGGATACTTACTTACACTAAGAGGAATTTACATATCAACAGCAGAGTGCTTATAGTTAACACATGCACAGTGTGCTGTGGTGATGTAATGTTACCATAGTTAGCACTTGTGCAGTATGCTGTGATGATGTGATGATGTAATGGTTCTATAGTTGGCATATGCTCAGTGTGCTGTAGTGATTTAATCATACTAAGGTTATTTAAAGACTGAGAGGACTTGAAATAAATGGACACCATCTTTGACCGATCTTGTGGGTCTCCTGCCTTCTTCACTTCTCCACTAAGACCAAGGACTTGGGCTGGTCCTGAGATCCTCCAGAGAACTAGTCCAGATGGTATATTTTGGCACGCCAGCATTGGGGCTCGAAAGCACACATGCTATGTGTACATGACTGAAGAAGAATTGTGGTTTCCAACTTAGCTCTTCATGATTGGGAAAGAGAATAATAAATTTCATGCAAATTTTGCTGAATGCAACTTTTCAGAAAATGGCTTTCCTACCAGATTAAGCATGATTCTGATAACCTAATCAGGGAAGTTTTCCATTCACTTTCCTTTTCAAAATTTATTCATAATTGAGGCATTGAGATTGGCCAGTATAGTCACTTTTTATTACACGTTTTTTTACAATACACCTGTGAGTTTGATAAGTATGATGATTCTTGCTATACAGATGGTAGAGCTGAGGTATAATGTCATCCAGAAGCTAAATAGCAGAGCAGGAGCCAGAATTTATGATTCCCCAAATCACACATACACTATAGCATTTGCTATGATATCTGTTCCTGCCCTCTCTTTGATGTTCATGCATGAAAAGCTGAAATATAATTTGAGTCACTATCCAAAATGTCAATTACATCCTCAGAGTGGTTTCAGGCAGGCCACTTTAACAGGAATATAAACTATATTCATAAACTCAGATTCAAACTCATTTTTTGAAGTAGCCCTCAAATTTTTTCCCAGTTTAACTCAACAATTAAATTCCTAATTGATAACTTGCTATCTCTAGACAGATGAAAGCACCTGAAATATACTTTTATACTTTAAAATACATGTTACATGCCTAATGTGCCATCTCCTGTAAACATAAAAGCTAATTTACCTCTTCACCAACTTCATTCTTTTTCTTTCTTTTTTTCTTTTTTTTTTTTCTTTTGGTCAGGTTTATTAAACTAAGCTGTAAACTATTACCAGAAAATATGCTGTCTATAATGTCACGGGATGTGAAATATTATGGCTCTAAGAGCTAGAGATTTAACACAGGATACAAGATTTGGAAATATTCTAGCCTAGTCATCCAGAATAATTCACATTTTATGTTGGTAGGGGAGGGAATGAAACCCTCAAAAAAATGTTGATTTAATTTGTTTCATTCTCAGTATACCTCCATAGGGAAGGGCACATGATGGGAGGGATAATATTGTGGATTGATATATTCTGGATCCTTATTTAGCAAGCTGCTATAACCCATTTCAGTACAAAGTCTTTCATGAAAACTTAACAGAGATAAAATGATAGTGAGCTAAGCTATTTTTTATTCTTCTCTTTTGTCCTTCAAAATTTAAATATTACAGTATTTAGATTAAACAAATTATATATTATCACAATTCCCCTAATTTTTCCAAGAACTTGAGATCAAATATACTTTTACTCTATATATCATCATATACATGTGCATAGTCAGAAGTTATTTCTAAAATATTTTTAAAGTTCTATTTGTTATCCATGTCATTTGGACTTGTTTTCTGCCAGTTAATGAAGCACTGGGGTTAACCTAATTCATATGATTCCCATCTGTCATCTCTACAGCAGTGATGGAGCCCAAAATGAAATTCCATTCTTCATATAATTCCTACAGCTTGACATTATTCAGGTAATCAAGCACAGCTCTTGGGCTTCCCTGTTTTCAGATGAATAAAACTAAGGTCAAGTAACTTGCCCTGGGTCACATAGCAAGATAGCATAAGAGTAGGAAATAGAACTACAGACATTACCTAGGCTAGTGAACCATCCTTCCTTCCCAGGTAATTGCCTACACTCATATCTACTGGGTCACATTTATTATCTTTTTATTTTCAATAGGATCTAGATCTAGTTTGTCTGTCTGGTAATTATCTTCAGGGAGAATAGAATACAAATTTAAACCTCTCATTAACATGCTGATTAGAAAATTCTCTGAAAGAATGATAAGGCTAGAAGAGACCTCCAGAGATCATCTGATCCATCCCCCTGGCTTCAGGCATAATTCACCTAAACAATTTCAGACAGATGGGAAACTAAACTTACAATTTCCAAGAAAGCATCTCCAATGTCCCTTGGTAATACTTAGGCACACTTTATTCCACAATGTACAAAATTTCTCCCTTTATAATGACACATATTAACACAATTTTTAACATTAACTATAACATATACAGTATATGTATGGCATCAATCTAATCTCTCTCCTGAGATAGCACATCATGAACTGCCAAAGAATCATTCTGAGCTGTATAAGTAGCTCAAATTCAACATGTCCAAATCAGAACTCATTTTCTTCTCCCCCATAACCTAACCTTCCTCCAAACATTCCTAGATTCACATTCTCAAGATCATACTTCAATCCTCTCATTCATTCTGCATATATAGTCAGCTGCCAAATCTTATCACTCTTTTGTAATCTTGTCAACTTTTCTATATGTCCTTTCCTCTACACTCTCATAGCCACTATCTTAGGCACTAAGATGATCCACTTGAAAGCCGGATGTACAGTAAGGAAGAACTGAGTTTGACTCCAGTCTCAGACATTTACTAACTATATAAACCGTGCAATTAATTTAACCTCAATTTGCCTCAGTTTCTTCAACTGGGAAATGGAGATAATCATAGTACTTACTTCACAGGATTTTTGTGAGGATCAAATGAAATATCTGTGGAGCATTTACCATAGTTACTGACACATAATAAAATTTTTTAAAATATATGTCTCCTTCCTTCTGAACTTTGACATAATTTGCCTTATGTCTATCTAGTCTCTCTTGCTCAAGCTTCTCCACATTTCACACAATCCTCTATGCAAATAGCAAAATGATTTTCCTAAAGTGTATGTGCAACTATGTCACCCTTCTCTCTATTCATGAAATCCTACTGGCACCCTATTACTTCCAAGATCAAACAGAAATTTCCCTGTTTAACATTTAAAGCTCTTAACAACCTGGCCCTTTCTACCTTTCTATTCTTCTTGTACATTACTCCCCTCAATGTATTTCAGTCAAACTGGTCTCACCCCAGCCTCTCATACACAGCATTCCAATCACTCACTCCCATGCCTTTGTACTAGATATCCTCATACTCAGAATATTCTCCAACTCTTTAGCCTCTTGGAATTACTGTTTTTCCTTCAAGACTTAGCTCAGAAGCCACCTTCTCTGTGGAGCTTATTTGATTCTCCGCAGCTGTTAATTCTCTCCCAAAATTATCTTATCCTTATGTAGGTACATGTTGGAATGAAAGCTCTTTAAGGGTAGCCAGGGTTTCATTTTTTTTATTTGTAATCCCAACACTACTGGTATATATTAAATGTTTAAAAAACACTTGTTGATTGATTCATTCATATGACTTCTAAAAGATTATTTTTTGTAATATTTAGAAAAATAACCAGTTATTTGGCATTTTGTTAGCCTAAAGCTTATTACTAGTCAGCTTTTAGTCTTTGCGACAGATCTCCAAACTGTTTCACTTCTGCAATATTTTCTACCACCTTTAGTCTATGTAATTCCATATCCTTTCTTATATGTGTGTATTATCATATATTATGTTACATTATGTTATGTTATGTTATATTTTATTTTATATATTATATTAGGATGAAGTTTTGTCTCTTACAATTTGCAAAAGGGATCCATGGCACACATAAAGAGAGTAGAACAAATTTGTTAACTTGAGAGTTTCTTTTACCAATGAAACCATGAATCCAACGCCTCTCCTTTTTCACTTCTTTACCTCTATTCTAAAATATGAAAGGAGCTAAGTAATACAGTAGATAGCACATCAAGCCTGAAAATCAGGAAGACTTTTTTCCTGAGTTCAAATCTGGTCTCAAACACTTACTTGGCTATATGATCCTGGGCAGGTCACTTAACCATTTGCCTCAGTGTCCACATTTGAGAAGAAAGTAGGAAACAAATCCAGTGTCCTTGCCCAAAAAAACCCTAATAACAATGAAAGGTCTTTATTCCATTATTAAGATGATTGCATAGATGAAAGCTAAAGCATGTGCTTACTATGTGGCAAGGACTGTGCTAAATGCTAGGTTCAGGAATATAAACTAGCAAGACAATTCTTCCCTCGCATAATTTTTCCCTTAATGGGGAGATATGACATAAAAAGGAGAGCTAAAAGAAAGATAGGAATACAAGCATGGCAATATGGATTTGAAATGGTTAGAAAGTAGCCTTATTTTTGTATATGGGAAATTTATTCACCTTTCATTATGGAATCTGAGTTAGAATTTCATAAGGTAGCATCCCCAAAAGGTGGAAAATTCACAAGTATTTTTATTAGATTTTTGAATATCACTTGAGAAGGCCATTCTTCTGATGTTTGCCAAATTAACTGGAATATATGTTATAATTATTAATTGTTTCTCACTTTTTATTTCCATCCCTAAAACAATAAGGATTTTCCCTTCTTTGCCCAATACTAACCCCAAAGTTTAAGTGTCTTTCTTGGCTTGGATTATCTCATAGTACTTTGCATCATTGATAAGACTGCCCTTATTAGCCAACCTTGAAATAAATCAGAGAATATTATATTTCCATATTCTCGTTTCCTTCAACTAGTTAGTGAGTTTAAAATGTTGATATAAAATCAGACAAAACTCCCATCAATAACTAGATGGAAGCCTCCAAAAATGATTAGTCTCCCTATCACATATCAGAGGCAGGTAGAGTGCTAAACCTGGAATAAGGAAGACACCAGTTCAAAATCTGTTTCAGACATTTAGTGTGTGACAGTGGCCAAGTAACAACCTCTGCTGTTTAAATTTAACCATCAATAAGTGAGAATAATAATATTTCCCTCCCATAATTGTGCTTAGAAAACCTAAAAGTACTGTATAAATACTAGCCATTATCAGACTTAGGACTTTTTTCCAATATAAAAAGTGAAATTTAAGAAATCATCTTTGGAGCTGCTACATGACTTCAGTCTGGACTACTATAGCACTACCTAATCCTGCATGAGGATTTGGGAGTACAATGTGTTAACTTACCTTTAGTAAGCTATAAAGAATACCCTTTAATAAATTTCCCTTGAACGTATAAGTTTTGTTTATAATAATATAATATTTCTTTGACCACTTATTTTTTTTAAAGGTAATTGTCATTTAATTCTCTTTAGACCGATTTTTTTTTTTTTTTTACTTCCATACTTCAGAGTACAAAATTTGCCATGATCTCTTTCAGAGGCTTTACATATTTGGAGATGTATACTGTCATTTTTAACCTTGTTTATCTTCATTAATAATGCAGTGATTGTTGATATTTATTCTAATACATTCTGTCAAATGATTTATTTTTTTCTCTTTTCAACTATGACAGTTTCTTTTTTTTTAAATTATGTCTGGTGAGTTCATATAATTCTTTTTGTTCACTATTTACTTCTTTGTTGTTAATTTTCAATCCTAGTTCAAAACTCATTCAGTGTGTCTCTTCCCTTAAAATTTTACTTATTTTCTTTGTGTCTTTATGAGTTTCTTTGTTGATTTATGTGTTTGGGAACTAGATTCATACCCAAACTTTCTCTCCTGAACTTTTTACTTTTTTAGGTTTTTTCCCCCTATATTCACAGAAGCTTATCTCTAGCTTCCTCACTCATTCTTGATCTGCCCCTCTTCTGTTGCTATACAGACAACTAATGCACAGAGTATATTCTTTAAGGAGAGGACTGACATCAACTAGATTTCTAGGCCCCTTTCCCTCGAGTATGGAAACCAATAACTCTTCTGTTCTACCCTGTTCTGCCCTCTCTTTCTTTCCCATAATTGAGAAAAATCAGTATCTTCTGCCTTATGTAGCGTATGGTAAAGATTAAGATTGAGTCACTGCCACAGGAGAGAAGTCAAACACTTCTTCCCTCTTCTCCATAGCAGATGCTAAAGTACTGACTAATGAAAGTGTTTATCCTGGCTATACCTAGTACTTGATATGGCCTAGGGAGGAGGATATTAACTATAATCTCTAATAATGTTATCTTGTATTTTTTTTCCTTCTTATTTTGTGGGTTCATCTTTAGCTCCATAATAATAAATTAATTAATGAAAAGGTATTTATTGAGCATACTAGGTATTAGGAATTGTGCTAAGTTCTAAATATAAAATAATAAATAAATTAGCAAGAGTACCTGTCCTCAGTAAGTAAGCTTTCAGTCTTATAATTATTCTATACTTTGTACACATTTCCTGGGGAAGGAATGTTAGGGTTAGGTTAAAGAGATTTTTGGAAAATTTTTAATTCATTATTTTAATTAATTCAATCTTCCTAGTCATGTAAATTTCAATTAGAATATTCAACTAGAATAATAGAATAATTCTAATTACAAACATTGTTTTTGTAGACTACTTGAGGGCAGGAACTCTGCCTTTTTTATCTCCCTTTTAATCTATCTCTGTAACTCACCCAGTGCCTAACATACATTGGTAAGATGTAAAAATGCTTCAAGATTCAAATTATTTACTTCCTTGTGAATGTTCATTCTACAGACATAAATTTTAGTTGGCCTTCGAGAGCTATTATGGCTGAAAATTTTACCACCTCTCTTCTCAACAGTGAGATGATTCAGACCAGTTCCAATGATCTTATGATAATGAGAGCCATCTACACTCAGAGAGAGGTCTATGGGAATTGAGCATGATTCACACAGCATAAGCATTTTCACTTCTTTTGTTGTTGTTTGCTTGAATTTTATTTTCTTTCTCATTTTTTTCCTTTTTGATATGATTTTTCTTGTGCAGCAAGATAATTATATACATGTATGCCTATATTGGATTTATATATATTTTTACCATGTTTAACATATATTGGATTACTTGCCATCTAGGGGAGGGGGGGAGAGGAGAGGAAAATTGAAACACAAGGTTTCGCAAGGGTCAATGGTGAAAAATTATCCTTGCATATGTTTTAAAAATAAAAAGCTTCAATTAAAATAAAAAGAAATTTTTACTACCTTAGACATCAACCTAATGACTATTTTCTTTGAACTTAGTAAATCTGGTCTGCTGGGTATCTTTCTTGAAGCCCTTCAAGATGGATAGAGACTGACAAGAACTTGTATTCCATTGCTTAGCTTCTGAGAATCCAACCTAATCTCTCCACATTTTGGAGTACTAGAGTAATGTTTTTGATGAATGTGACAATATAATAGTTTTCAAAAGACTAAGAATGTCCAAAGGTTGCTTGCCATTATGACAATTCAGAGATCCTTCACTTATTTGAGAATTGCCAAATAATATCTTGCCAAGCTTTCCTTAATTTGATTTTACTTTCCATTATTCCTCTCTGCTTTAGAAGATATTACTTATGACTATCCATCATACTTTTTCATAATATTTTACAAATTAGTTAACCATCTAATCTGGCACATATATCCCTCTCCATTGGCAAGTGAATGAAGTCATCCGTTTGTAGAATAAGGTGTTCTTTTCTTGGTTGTGACAACTAGATTATATTGGTTACCCTTCTAGATAAAATTAAAATAGTCAATGTCTGGGTCATTTCTTTTATTAATTTTATTTTTTATCATTATTCTTTCTTCTTTTTTTTTAATCTCTAACAAATTGATGGACTGACTGAACACAGAGAGGTGATTCAGGAAGAATTTCTGCATCAATAATAAATTTTTATTTGTCTTTTAAAATGACATCTACTCCATTCTTAATGGTATTATCTGGTGCTTGTCATATCCAAAATCTATTAATGAAAATATACATAATATATTTGTATTTCTCATTTCTTATTCTTAGACAATACTTTTCCATTTGTTTCCCCTGATCCTTATCTTTTCATACCTTTTCTATTAAAGGTATCAAATATCAGAGCTTGTGCTGATTTGGTTTATTGAGTCTTATCAAATTGGATAAAAGAAATGATAACATGAACGATAAATAATTTCATCAAAAACTTAAAACCAAAAGTTAATTGCCATAACAAAGAGATCAAGAGTCCAGAAAACTCTTTAGTGAGCAAACATCTAACTAATGATTGTATAGGAGGAAGACATTGGTTTAAATTGCTTTCAGGACATCGCAAAGCTCTTTTCCTGATCTGAAGCTTCTTATGAAGATAAAGGGGCATCTTTTCAATACCAACAGATCACAAGACATGGAACATTACTAACACTGAAGAACACAGAAGACAATGGAAAGGTTGTGGTCAGGAAGCTACATAAAACCAACAAGAAACTCCAAAGAAGGTGATAAATTGTAATTATATACAATTATATACTAGGACAAGAATATGAGCTAGTTTTGTGGCAATAGTAAGGGATGATAGGTGGACTGTTATACTGCTCAGGTGAAAAAATAGAAAGCCTTCAACATTCTGGTGATAAATTTAGAGAAAAGGGGACAAAAGGCAGACAAGATGAGCAAGTAAGGACTTTCAAACTATATTATTTAATGTTAGTAACCCCTAAGTCAATGATATCATTAATATATTTGAATATCCTTCCAGTAAATCATAACATTCCAAATTTTAAACATTTTTCCCCATATCTTTTGCATGAACTATGGTCTTGAGATTTTTTTTTTCATTTAATAATCAGAGAGGTTTGGTGTATAATGGAAAAGCATTTAGATATGGTATCAAACCACTACACACCTGTCAGATTGGCTAAGATGACAGGAAAAAATAATGATGATTGTTGGAGGGGATGTGGGAAAACTGGGACATTGATGCATTGTTGGTGGAGTTGTGAACGAATCCAACCATTTTGTAGAGTAGTTTGGAACTATGCTCAAAAAGTTATCAAACTGTGCATACCCTTTGATCCAGCAGTGTTACTATTGGGATTATATCCCAAAGAGATTATAAAGAAGGGAAAGGGACCTGTATGTGCACGAATGTTTGTGGCAGCCCTTTTTGTAGTGGCTAAAAACTGGAAACTGAATGGATGTCCATCAGTTGGAGAATGGTTGAATAAATTGTGGTATATGAAAATTATGGAATATTACTGTTCTGTAAGAAATGACCAACAGGATGATTTCAGAAAGGCCTGGAGAGACTTACACGAACTGATGCTGAGTGAAATGAGCAGGACCAGGAGATCATTATATACTTCAACAACAATACTATATGATGACCAGTTCTGATGGACCAGGCCATCCTCAGCAACGAGATCAACCAAATCATTTCTAATGGAGCAGTAATGAACTGAACTAGCTATGCCCAGAAAAAGAACTCTGGGAGATGACTAAAAACCATTACATTAGAATTCCCAATCCCTATATTTATGCACACCTGCATTTTTGATTTCCTTCACAAGCTAATTGTACAATATTTCAGAGTCTGATTCTTTTTCTACAGCAAAATAACGTTTTGGTCAGGTATACTTATTGTGTATCTAATTTATATTTTAATATATTTAACATCTACTGGTCATCCTGCCATCTAGGGGAGAGGGTGGGGGGGCGGGGTAAGAGGTAAAAAATTGGAACAAGAGGTTTGGCAATTGTTAATGCTGTAAAGTTACCCATGTATATATCCTGTAAATAAAAGGCTATTAAATAAAAAAAAATAGATATGGTATCAAGTAAAGTCAATGTTAAATTAGCTACTTTACATAGAGACTGAAAATATGGTGTGTTCAACCAAATTATCAAGAATTATTTATTATTTTAATATCACTTTCTTTATAATCTTTCCTCATTCCATGTTTTCCCATTTATTCCTAATAGGATATGAGATTGCTCTTCAAATATGTTTTTGTTAAAGAGAATAAAATTCATTACTTCATATTTAGATCCATTTATATTTTGTATGGAAGTAGTTAAATGCTATATTAAACAGCAAACATAAATAAATCTTATACTATGCCAGAGGGCTCAAACTCTGGCTTGATTTACTCATCTACAACTCAATCAGGGTACAATTTAGCTTTTTTCAATGATTATATTGCTATACATTTCAAATGGCACTTGAACTGTTTCAGACAACTAAGTTAATGACTTCTAAACATCCAATATATTTTGTCTGTTTTCTTAATTCAATAAGTATCTACATAGCTGCCCATTCATATTTATAAAAAAACATCAACTTTCTTTTGGAAAAAATTTTAAGTAGCAAAAACTGAAAACTAAAGGGCAGCATTTTTTTCCCCTAGGCAATTGGGGTTGTGACTTGCCCAGGATCACACAGTGTCTAAGAACAGATTTGAACTCAGGTCCTCCTGACTTCAGGGCTGGTGTTCTATCTACTACCCCAACTAGCTGCTCCTAAGGGCAGATTTGAATACATGTAGATATCCATGATTTTCAAAATCATATTTGAACACCATCATCATTTTTGCCTGATATTAAGACAGCTAAATGTCACTGAACTTATTTTGTAATAGAAAAAAAAAAGAATATATGCTTATCTAGACACATTAAAGGCTTCTTTCAGGACTAACTCTACCTATGTTTACATAGCTTGATTTGGGTAGCATATGATTTCTCCCCCCCAAAAAAAATCACATATTTTTCAGTGAGATAAGGTTCAATAAGGTTATACCTAGGTAACACACTGATTTAAATTCACTTTAAGGAACACAAGACTTACTGCTGACACTATCTTAAGAGAAACTAGATAAAACAAACAGAAAAGAAAGAAGAAAATGTTCATAAAATGAAATAGGTTAAGAATTAGCTGTGTCTACTTCACACAGCAGAGTATATTTTTAAAAGTTATACAAATATAAGCAATTATTTGTTATAATTTTATCTAAAACTAGTCTTGTTTCACAATATTTAGTATAGAATAGAATCATATAAGGATTTTAGGGATTGAAGTAGCAAGAAAGAGTAAGAATGAATTAGCAGGGATTTGAACTTAATAAAACATATGCATATTGTATTTATCTCTTTTCTAAACTGCAAATTAAATCAGATTTCCCCTCCCAAATACAAAAAAAAAAGAAAAAAAGAAAAAACGACATTTAATGAATTAGTTTGAACCAGTACTGAACCTATTTTCTAAACTATTGAATCAGAACAACATTGAAATCTTAAACTACCTCAGGATTGAAATGACATCCTATTCACTTCTAAATCACAGTTATATGGTAGGCAAAACTACCTTAAAAAACTACCAATTATAGTTGGTAAACTACCAAAAAAAAAACGTGTTTCAATTGTTTTAAACAACTTCAATTCCATTTTTCCTCCCAGAAATAACAATTTAATTAAATCTATACTTCCACATCAGTAGTGAAATACAATTCCCTTTCCTGGATAAAGGACCTGAGGTTTCTTCACAAAAGAAACTTAAAATAAGGTAGATTGTTGCCACCTTTCTATTACTTCTTCAAGCCTGACAAAGGCATACATTAGAAAAGCTTAAACTGACTAATGCAATCTATTCTGCTAAAGCATTACCTAATTAATTACTGGAAATGGACATCAGAGATGGACTCAGTATTAACTCTCTTCAAAGCTCCTTCAAAGAACAAATAACAAAAATGGCTAAGAAAACAGAACATTTGTTGTGACCCAGATGCAAAGAAGAAAGAGTCCTGCTCAAGATTGGAAGGGAAGCAATAAACTGGGAAAGCATTTTTACAGTCAAAGGTTCTGATGAAGGTGTCATTTCCAAAATATAGAGGATTGACTCTAATTTATAAGAAATCAAGCCATTCTCCAATTGATCAATGGTCAAAGGATATAAACAGACAATTCTCAGATGAAGAAATTGAAACTATTTCTAGCTATATGAAAAGATGCTCCAAGTCATTATTAATCAGAGAAATGCAAATTAAGACAACTCTGAGATACCACTACACACCTGTCAGATTGGCTAGAATGACAAGGAAAGATAATGCTGAATGTTGGAGGGGATATGGGAAAACTGGGGCACTGATAAATTGTTGATGGAATTGTGAATATATCCAGCCATTTTGGAGAGCAATTTGGAACTATGCTCAAAAAGCTATCAAACTGTGCCTACCCTTTGATCCAGCAGTGTTACTACTAGGCTTATATCCCAAAGACATTTTAAAGAAGGAAAAGGAGCCTGTATATGCAAGAATGTTCGTGGCAGTCCTCTTTGTAGTGGCCAGAAACTGGAAACTGAGTGATGCCCATCAACTGGAGAATGGCTGAATAAATTGTGGCATATGAATATTATGGAATATTATTGTTCTGTAAGAAATAACCAACAGGATGATTTCAGAAAGGCCTGGAGAGACTTACACGAACTGATGCTGAGTGAAATGAGCAGGACCAAAAGATGATTATTTACTTCATCAACAATACTATATGATGATCAATTCTGATGGACCTGGCCATCCTCAGCAATGAGATGAACCAAATCAGTTCCAATGGAGCAGTAATGAACTGAACCAGCTACACCCAGGGAAAGAGCTTTGGGAAATGACTATGAATCACTACATAGAATTCCCAATCCCTCTATTTTTGTCCACCTGCATTTTTGATTTCTTTCACAGGCTAATTGTACACCATTTCAAAGTCTGACTCTTTTTAATACAGCAAAATAACTGTTTGGACATGTATACATATATTGTATTTAACTTACACTTTAACATATTTAACATGTATTGGTCAACCTGCCATCTAGGAGAGAGGGTGAGGGGAAGGAGGGAAAAAATTGGAATAAAAAACTTTGCAACTGTCAATGCTGAAAAATTACCTATGCATATATTTGTAAATAAAAAGCTATTAAAAAAGAAAGAAAGAAAGAAAGAGTTCTGCTTTCCGAATACATGACAGAGACCCTGACATATTAGTCCATCTCCATCTCTTCAAAAGGTTTAGTAATAGGCTTACTTTCAGTCCTACCTCTGTCCATTCATTGGTTCATTGTGTTCATTTTCTCTTGATCTTCAGACACATCTACTTGAGTTTGGCCTTCTAAGTGATGGAGTTACAAAATGTATCCAGCTCCTTGCATTTCTCAACTAATTTGCCTAATTTCACCACAGGGTGTAGAATGAGGTTCTGTTCAACCTATTCATTGATAAATTTTTTCACTTTTTCCATATTAACAATATTTAAGAAATCACATTTTTCAAGACTCTGTTTAAATGTCCCTATAACTTTCATAACTAATTGGATCTTTTTTCTCAAGTCATTTAAAACTTTTGGTCTCTTCATGATGTACATGCCTAATTTGAATCACAAAGGGAAATGGGGAGATATTGTCAACAGGTTTCCTCTGGGCTTTAGACCCCTTTAGGGTCTTATATGTTACCCAGAGTTCCCCCACTATCTGCGGCCCTCTATATGAAGGTGCCTTTCCTTCCTTTAAGATTTCTTTGGCATATAGGCCCAATAGAAACACTGCTGGATCAAAGGGCATGCATAGTTTGATAACTTTTTGAACGTAGTTCCAAATTGCTCTCCAGAATGGCTGGAGACAACTCCACCAATAATGTCATCTTAGCCAAGCTGAAAGGTGTGTAGTATTGCCTTCATTCTTAAACAATGACTGTTTCCATGGATGATCCCCTTTTAAATTTGCTTTTCACATTGAAGATACCATGTTTATTAACATATATTTTAGCCTTCACTTTGGAACTGTCACCATCAGACCAGAGGAAAACTTTCTGAAAAGAGAATTCCCAATTCAGGGATCAGAAAAAGGTATTTATGTGGATGGGTATAATATGCTTCTAAGTCAAATGGTTCCTTTGTATAATGACTTGTAAGACTGGAACAAGATGATTCTTACTGAACATTTCACATTACCCAGTTTTATTTTCAAAAAAAAATTTACTTAAATTGTGTCACCTTTTACTATTTCACAAAACCAATGGTGACTCAATTTTTTTCTGGCTATATAAAAATATAGAATATACTCCCCATTCTAGCTCCCTATATTAAAATACACATGTGGTCCCATATATAGATGTATATGCAACCCTGGCTCTATCATTATTAAATATACTTTCGTTCTAGATCTAGTTCTCATTTTTCAATCTTCCAGAACTCAGAGAACCCTAGCTTTGTTTTACACACACCCACATATACATACAGATTTTATATAGATACATATACATATATATGTATATGTATCTATATACATATATATACATGTATAGATACATATATATATATATATGGCTATGTATGTATGCATATCATCTCTTGTAAATAGCTGGTGGCTCAGTTCTTCTTACCTACCTACTTGTCACATAATCTAGGAAAAGAGTGTCCAGATTTTCTCTTTCTTAACCACTGTCACTTCCAAAGCTTCACTAAGATGCCATCACTTAGCAGCTACTCCTTTGAGATATACAATAAGTATACAGACCAAACCGTTATTTTGCTGTACAAAAAGAATCGGACTCTGAAATATTGAATGCAGACAGGCAAAAATATAGGGATTGGGAATTCAATGTAATGGTTCTTAGTCATCTCCCAGAGTTCTTTCGCTGGGTGTAGCTGGTTCAGTTCATTACTACTCCATTGGAACTGATTTGGTTCATCTCATTGCTGAAGATGGCCAGGTCCATCAGAATTGATCATCATATAGTATTGACGTATATAATGGTCTCCTGGTCCTTCTCATTTCACTCAGCATCAGTTCATGTAAGTCTCTCCAGGCCTTTCTGAAATCATCCTGTTGGTCATTTCTTACCGAACAATAATATTCCATAATATTCATATACCACAATTTATTCAGCCATTCTCCAATCAATGGGCATCTACTCAGTTTCCAGTTTCTGGCCACTACAAAGAGGGCTGCCACAAACATTTCAAGTAACATTTCTTTACATATGCCTCCCAAATTTATGTACAGACCTATTGTCTCTTCTTTCCTATGTCTCCAATTGCCCAATGGACATCTTCACCTTTACATCCTATTTCTACTTCAAAATATGTCCAAAAACATTAGCTAGATACTTCCATCTTTTTGTGACCTCTTAATTGTTTTTAAAAATGTCACCTATATTTTTATCCAAGTCAATGAGAAAAATGCAGTCCAGGGACATGAATGCCTATTAGAGACAACTGTCCAACTTGAAGTGAAATTAATGATAATTCTTTGGGTTCAGTCATTCAACCAGTTCCAAATCCAACTACATTTACTCTTGGCTAGCTCATATTTCTCCCCAATCACATTTCCCATAAGGCTATTTTGAGAGATTCTTTCAAGTATTTTACTAATATTAGGCAAATGGGAGAATTGGAGCCAAGATGGTGGAGTAAAGTCAGAACTCGCCCAACCTCTCTTCCAAACAGGTCCAAATTCCTTTAAATGAGTGTCAGAACACCCAAAAAAGATAGATTAGAATATTTTTCCAGTCAAAGACAACTTAGGTCTGCAGAAAAGGTCTGTGGCAATAGGGTGGGAGTCTGGTGTGCAGTTCTAGTGTAGATCCCACCAATTTAGGTCTGGCCCCTGCCCCAGTCTCTGCCCTAGTAGCCAGCAAAGCAGGACTTCCTAAACAGCAGCAGGACTGTAGTTTTTAGACCTCTTGGCCCAGAGACAACAAAGATATCTTGGAAGGGCAATAGAAAAGGTTTGTCAGTAGAGTGAGAAGTCATTGGGAAACCAGCAAACTAAAAGTATGGGCAGTGGTAGCAGTGGCAGCTTCCTGAAGCATCAGTTCCTAACAGCTATGAGGCAGAAAAGAGTACTTTTGGTTATGTTCCTAGAGGGATTTCTGAAAACAGCTGCTCAAAACTATTGACGTTTGGGACAGTGCACCCTACACTCTGAAAACACAGCCCTACTTTAACAGAGTTAATAGCTAAGTAATAGGGTAGGAAAATGAGCAGACAATACAAAAAGGATTTGACCATAGAAAATTACTATGATGACAAGGAAGATCAAAACATATACTCAGAAGATGATAAAGTCAGTTTCTACATCCAAAGACACCAAGAAAAATAAAAATTGGGCAAAAGTCATGGAAGAGCTCAGAAGAGATTTTGAAAATCAAACAAGAGAGATAAAGGAAAAATGGGAAAAGAATTGAGAGTAGTACAAAAGGAAATACAAAAAACTTATAAAGAGAAAAATGCCTTAAAAAGCAAAATTGGCCAAAGGGGAAAGGAAGTATAAAAGCTCACTGAGAAAAATAATTCCTTAAAAATTATAACTGAGCAAATGGAAGCTAATGATTTAATGAGAAATCACGAGATAATAAAACAAAATTTAAAAAAATAGAAAAATGTGAAATGTCTGATTGGGAAAACAACTGATTTGGAAAATATATTCAGGAGAGATAATTTTAAAATAATTGGTCTACCTGAAAGTCATGCTCAAAAAAAAAAAAAAACAAAAAACAAAACCAGTCTGGACATAATCTTACAAAAAATTATTAAAGAAAACTGCTATGATATTCTAGAACAAGAGAGTTAAATAGAAATTGAAAGAATCCACCAATCACCTCCTGAAAGAGATCCCAAAATGAAAACTCTCAGGAATATTATAGCCAAATTCCAGAACTCCCAGGAGAAAATATTGCGAATATTCAGAAAGAAACAATTCAAATATAGTGGAGGCACAGTCAGGACAACACAAGATTTAGCAGCTTCTACATTAAGGGATTCGAGGGCTTGGAGTACAATATTCTGGAGAGCAGTGGAGCTAGGATTACAATCAAGCATCCACCTCCCCTTCAAAACTGACTATAATCCTTCCAAGGAAAAGGTGATTATTCAATGAAACAGAGGATTTCCAAACATTTGTGATGAAAAGATGAAAAGTGAATGGAAAATATGATTTGCAAATACAGGACTCGGGAGAAGTATAAAAAGGCAATCAGGAAATAAAAAGGTTTATTTGTTTACATTTCTTCAAAAGAAGATGATACTTATAACTCATTAGAACTTCCTATATATAGACAGAGGACATAAGTATGAGTAAAATATGAAGGAATAGTATCTAAAAAAAATTAAACTAAGGGTTGAAAGATAATGTACTGGGAAAAAAGGAAAGAGAGAAGTGGAATGGTATAAATTATCTGCCATAAAAAGGAGCAAGAAAAAGTTTTTACAGTGAAGAGGAAAAGAGGGAGGAGAGGGTGAGTGAATCTTACTCTCATCAGAAATGACTCAAAGAGGAAATAACATACACATTCAACATGAATATTGAAATCTATCTTATCCTGAAGGAAAGTATGAAGGGAATGGGAAACAGGAAGTGGGGAGACTGATAAAAGAGAGGGGATATTGGAGGACGGAGTGATCAATAGCAAAACCCATTTGAGGAAGTACAGAATGAAAGTAAAAGAAAATAGAATAAAGGAAGGGAAATAGAGTTTGCAATAATAATTGTTAAAAGAATCAGTTTTTCTGATAAGGCCTCATTTCTGAAACATAGAAGGAATTGAGTCCAATATATAAAAAATAAGAGTTATGCCCCAATTGATAAATGATCAAAAGATATGATCTAGGCCCAAAGGGCTATAAATTCATACATATCTTTTGACCTAACAATAATATTACTAGGCATGATTCCCAAGAGACATTTTTTAAAAAAGAAAAAAAAAACTTACATGTACAAAAATATTTATAGCAGCTATCTTCTCAAGGCAAAAAATTAGAATTGAGAGAATGTCCATCAACTGGGGAATGACTGAATAAATTGTGGTATATGATTATAATGGAATATTATTGTTCTATGGGAAATGATGAGAATCCTCTCAGAAAAAAAAAAAACTAGAAAATCTTTCAAGAACTCAAAGTGAAATGTACTGTATACAATGTAATAGCAATGTTCTGGGATGATCAGCTATAAATGACTTTGTTTTTTAGCAGTACACTGATCCATGGCTACACTGAAAGGATTTATGAAAAATTCTATCCATATCCAGAGATGGAACTGATTATATCTGAAATCAGATTGAAGCACTCTTTGAGTCTCTGTCTCTATCTCTCTTTCTTATTTTTGAGATTTTTTTTTTCAGGGTGGGAGATCTATGTTTTCTTTTGCAACAGGACTCTTATTGGAAATGTTTTGCATTACTTATATGGTTTCTTAATGGAAGTTAGGAGTGGAGAAAAAAGAGAGAATCTAGAACTCAAAAGTTTTAGGAAACAAATGTTAAAAATTGTTTTAAATGTAATTGGGGAAAATATTAATTACTTAAATTTTTTAAATAAGATAAAACAAAGGGGTTGACCTAGGGGAAAAAAAGAAAAAAGGAAAAAAGATTTAGGCAAATGGTATCTTCAGCAATCTATTCTTCAATTAAGTGTTTTCAAATAGATCTATGTGTGATCCGGGCAATGTATATATTCTCTTCAACAATTCAGATGACATTTCATTAATGTAAAATACTATTTAGTATGACTTAACATGTTCTTGATAATTTTTTTGACTGTTGTTTAATTACTTCAGTTACGTCTGACTTCATATCCCCACCTTGGCAGAAAATACTGGAGTACTTTGCCATTTCCTTCTCCAGTTCATTTTACAGATAAGGAAATTGAGATAAACAGGGTTAAGTGATTTGCCTCAGGTCCCACAGCTAGTAAGTATCTGAGATGGGATTTGAATTCATGAAGATTATTGATTCCAAGGCCACTGCTCTATCCACTGCACCATATAGCTTGTAATTCCTTATAAACAATCACTTGATTTCTTGTAATCAATACTTCCTTGTCTAGATGTTTACTGCTGTTTTATTGTAGACTTAGGAAAATAAATATTATCCCTGTGTAAGAAAACATGGAGCTTACAACAAGATGATAAAATCAGCTAGCTTTATTGAGAAGAAATATTCACAAAAGGGGATGATCAGGGAGGTTGTACACAGGGAAATCTGATGGGGTCGTCATGGAATTGAGCACTTTACTAGGGCCTCTGTCCCCAAACCAGTAAAGTCTGCTGGGGTTTTCTAGGATTGTTATCTGTTTCTAGGAAGTCCAGGTATTGGGAGAAGTGAAAGGATAATCTGGATCTAGAGACTGTTGCTGACTCATGTTAGTGGAAGAGGTATGAGAAAGAACATTCGTGGGGAATTGCCTGTCTACATTAGGAACTTTCACTTTCTCTCATCTCACTCTCTTCTTAACCTCTCAAACTCAATCTGCCAACCTCAACATTCCCCAAAAAATTGCTCTCTTCAAAGTTACCAATAATTTCTTAATAGCTAACTCCAATGGCCTTTTCTTAATCTTTGTTTTTTCTTCACTTTTTACAGACTTGACACTGTTGATTTCCTTCTCTCACAATCTATCATCCTGTGGTGCGGTTCTTTGACCCTAGAAGACCATATCTTCTCTTTCTCTTTTGCTGGATCCTCATCTGTAGATGTCTTATAGGGTCCTGTCCTGTCTCTCTCTCTATTATTTTATTTGCTGATCTCATCAACTTCTGTGGATTTAATTATCATTTCTATGCTGGTGATTCTTAAATTTACCTATACTTTCCTAACCTTTCTACTGACCTCCAATGTCAAATCTCACACTGCTTTTTAGATATCTCAAACATGTATAGTAGACATTTTAAACTTGACAAACTGAATTCTCTGATTTTCCTTCTAAACCTTCCATTCCCTCTCAAACTTTTCCATTACTGTCAAGGGCAATAATGGAAATTACTTCCCAGGCTTGCAACCTAGGTGACAAGCCTTGATTCTTCATTATTTTTCACTCCACTCCCCATATCCAGTGTGTTACCAAGATTTGTCAATTTCATCTTTGCAATGTATTTCAAATACAAAAAATTGTCCTCTTTTCTCTGACATTGCCAACATCATAATGAACGCCCTCATGCCTGGACTATTCTAACAGCCTACCCTCTAAGTACACTCCCTACTCCTACCCTCACTCCATCTTCTGCGCTTGATAAACTCCAGAAGCTCCCTACTGCTTCTAAAATCAGTGTCATTTAAAACTCTTCATAAATTAGACCTGTTACCCATAAAACACACACACACACACACACACACACTCCTTTCCAGTTTTGTTATATTTTATTCCCCACCACATACTCTTGATCCAGCAACGTGACTACCTTTATAGTTCCAAAATCAAGACATTCTGTCTCTTAGTTCCAGGCATTTCTCTGGGTGTCCCCCATGCTTGGAATGTTTTCCATCCTCATCTCCTCCTCCCAGCAGGCCTAACTTCCTTCAAGTTTCAATTTAAGTTTCATCTTCCATAGGAAACTTTTCTCAATTCTAATGCCTTTCCTCTTGTAATCACTTTCTGTTTTGTACATATTTGTACATATTTATTTGTTTATTGTCTTACCTATTGGATTTTTAGTTCCTTGAGAGCTGGGATTGTTTTTCCCCTTTTGATATCCCCAGCACTTAACATTGTGTCTGACACTTAGTAGGTGTTTAATAAATGCTTACTGACAAACTGTTGTTTGGACATTCTACAGGTGGGTCATTACTTATAGCACTCAGGGGTTTTGACTGCCTCCTTACTTTGCTAAACAAAGCTCTCCACCATGCCTACTCTAGTTCCTAGATTTTCTCACATAATCATGTTTTTTTAAATGCAGAACCATTTTCTATAATTGATATGAGAAGCATTCAATTTTATTTCTAAAGATTAGTATAGCTTTGTATATTTGCATATGGCAAAACTGCTCACAAATAAATCAACACTATAGTCTAGTTTATGACACCTTGGTTTCCCAAAACCCAGATATACTTCAGTTTATATGAATTCCAGTCTTAGGAATCTCATACTTATTAAGCTTTTAAACTTAAATAGAATCCATACTTTTAATTTAACAACTTCTTGTAAATGATGGAGAACTGCTTTTTTGCTCCTGCTGTGTGCACTTTGTACGGGTCTTACATCTGGTTGCCACTGAGCGTATTGGCATCTTCCCAACCAATACATTAGAATCAGTGGGGGGTGTCTGTAGGGGCCATAAAACAAGAGTGACTACAGCTGAGATGAGTACACATGCAATAGCTTCTTGACTCTTACCCGTTTGAAGACAATTGTGTTTTCTCTGCACATGCACATGCACATGCTCATGTAAAAGCTAGCCCTAATCCAGTATTTTTCCACCTCACATAGTCCCATTATTTTTACACACACACACACATACACATACCACAGAACATAAGAAAAAAGTCAGGACATGTTGTATTTTCCTCTAAATCATCATAAGAAACTTTTCTACAAACAGATTGATTGACAGTTCCCTGTGGTAGTAGTAGTAATATTATGGGCGTCCCTGTGGGCCAAATTATCTAGTCTTTTCTGTCGTATTAGGACAAAAGAAAAAAGTAGGGAAGGGAAATCTGATTTCCCTCACATACTTAAAAAAAATCTGAGACATGATTTATAAATCCAGAGGTACTTGATAGTATTGATAACACAAATGAACTACCTTTCACATTAGTTCTCACATATCCATGGGAAAAATTATCTGAGATAGGAGAAATATCATTTTCAAAATTTATTCAAACAACAATGATTATAAGTAGAAAAATCAACATTAATAAAAAGGCTAAAAGGTAAAAATTTGATCCAAAAATCCTTTTTAGGTTGATAGATTTTTTAAAATGATTTTATTATTCTGCTTTCTTTTCTTTTTTAAATAGGTTACTCATGCAATAGTTAGAAGTATAACAATAAAAGTCTCCTCAAAGTAAACATTACATTTTTCTTATTACAGAATCAAAAGCCATTCAGAGATTTCAAGACAACATTTTGTTCAGTGCCAGAAAAAACTTGGATTCTAATCTTGTCTCAGACACTTATCTGTGTGACTCTGGGGGCAAGTCATTTATAATGTTTCTGAGTTTTTCTCTTTTTTTCTTCCTCAAATAGAAGCAGCTTTATTTTCATCAGATGGAAGACAGTTGAGCACAAAAGCAACTCTTTCCCTCTCCTGTAACACTTCCATCTACCACTAGGGACCTATATAGTGCTCCAGATTTATAGTACTCTCTAGTGAGCTCCCCTAAAAGAAATGTGTGCCTGTTTCTTCTGCGGTCAGAATAGCTCCTATATCATAGGGTGGTGTGGTTGTTGTTGTTGTTGTTGTTGTTGTTGTTGTTGTTGTTGTTGTTGTTGTTGTTGTTGTTGTTGTTGTTGTTGTTGTTGTTGTTGTTGTTGTTGTTGTTGTTGTTGTTGTTGTTGTTGTTTGTTTGTTGGGATTTTGGGGGGATTAAGAGACAATATATTTTAAGCAACAAATAAAAATTTGCCTTTATTCTTCAGGTATTACAACACATTTCGATGTACCTGGCACAACATAAGCACTTTAAAACATTACCTAAAATAATGGATGAGGTTTTTCTCTTAAAACTATATAGTGCTTTAAGGGTTTCAAGGTGCTTTACAAACAATCTCTCATTTAGCAAAGGAAGGAGTTTGATGTTGTATCAAACAGCTCCCCTCTTACACATCTGGCAAGCGCGACCCGAAGTGTTCAATGACTTTCCGGGTCATCATAGGGGAACAGATAAAGGATCTGCATCTCTGATTCTAGAGTTCGTGTTTTCTCCCCCTGCCCCCGCACTGTACCCTTCCTTAAACAGGAGTTCGATAAACGGTCGTGCCTTTCACGGAAAGCAGGGGGGAAAGCGCAATCTGGGTCACACAATCAAATGCTTACACATCAAAATGGAGGTACCCCGGGATGCACCAGAGTAATGGCTCGCTCATGCTCCTACTTGACTTATTAAGTGACCTGGGATGAAGCACCTGTAATCCTTTCACGGCGTGTGCGTGTGTAACGAAAAGAGAGAATAAACGCACGGCATGGCCTGCCCCGGGGGAAATAGGTGATGCCTAGGAGCCCCTGCCCGCTTTCTGAGCCATATTTGCCTCCCTTCCGGGTTCAGCCCTCGCCGAGCCAGCAAAGGCAGACTCCGAGGGCGCGAGTCCGCCGCCGCGGCAGAGGCCAGCTAACCCGGCAGGCTCCGCGCAGTCCCGAGGTCGCGGAGGGGGGGTGGGGGTGGGGAAGGGGTGGGGAAGGGGTGCGGGGCTGGCAGAAGGAAGGGCAGAGTCCGGGCAGCTTCAGCGTCAGCCTCTTCCCGGCGCAGGCTCCACAGCTTGAACGCGCAAGCGCCAGAGCGGGGAGACAGACTTCAAAAAAAAAAAAAAAAAAAAAAAAACTCTGCTTGTTTCCCCGTCACCTGAGCTCCCTGCGAGGCTACAGCTGTAACCCCGGCGGCGCAGACTCTGCACCACCACCCCCGGCGGTCCGGGGGACCCGTGACTCCTTTTCCTGCCCCGCCAGTCCATTCCCTTCTAGGCCCCCCGGGCTTGTCTCCTGCCCTAACCAAACCTGGGGCGGGGGTCTGTGATCATGGCCTCTCTTTTCAAGAAGAAGACGGTGGATGGTAAGTTTGGGGGCCCGGGGCCCGGGGCCCGGGTGGGGACGGGGGCACCTCTAGGTCTGCCTCTATCCCGGCTGCCCTCGGGGAGTGGACGGGCGGGGGGAGGGGGGCAGCAGGCACTTCCTGCTCTTGCGGCTGGAGGCGGGACTTGAGCTGCCGCTAGTGACTCCACACCTCTGCCCAGGATGTCCGCACTTGATAGCCTCCCCGGAATATGGTAGCCACCCCTTGATCTGTGAGTGTCTGTAGAGGAGAGAGTGAGGCCTGTTGCTGGCTGGCACTAATATTCCTTTAGATGTTATGATTTCACTTAATTAAAAAAAAAAAAAACTCAATTAAACGTTTAATTTGATCTTCCTCCCCCTTCAGAAAAACAACAAAACCCCCCCAAAACTTGCAACAGATAAGCCTAGTCAATCAAGTAACAGAAATTGCCTCATTGGTCAAGTCCAAAATTATATACATACGTATATATGTATATAATTCTATGTATGTCACTGCGCCTGACACATAGTAGGTCTTAATAAAAGACAGGTGGTTAAATATATACATACGTATGTAATTGTTTCTTGAATACATCCTGCATGCTGTATGAATTTGGCTTATTTGTGTATTTGTGTTTGGTTTGTGTTTTCTCCTAACCTTTGGGCTGAACTGATTATAGAGTGTTGGGGGAGAGGGACAGAGGGAGGAAAGAAACAGAAAAAGGGATGGTGTACAAGATAGTTAGAAGTTCTAGGTCTTATCAAATGCTTAGGCCTTTTAGTCCAAACCCATCACTTTTCTGATAAGGAACCTAAGGGGATAGTGTTTTCCCAAGTGCACTTGGGGATACTAGGCTAAAATCCGAGTCCTCTAGGTCCCAGGACCTAGGTCCTCTGTTTCCAGAAACTGCATTTTTTTTTTTTTTTACACTTAACATCCTTTAAAAGAGGCTCAATAAATGTTTGTGTGGGAGCAATATGGGTTACTTAGTTGATTCTTAAAATTTGGATCCAGTAAAAGCAATGGTTTTGTTCATCTTATATCTTCTCATGTTTGTAAAAGAAGTGTGGAAGTCAATTTCATTATGGCTTTATTACCATTTGCTAATGACAGAAAAAATCATGCTTCCTTGAAGTTTTTAACTATTAAACATTTTTTACCCTTGAGTTTGGGAGAAAAACTGATGCAATTACCTATTTAATTCTGTGAAATTTAACAAATATTTATTCAGCACCTGTTACTTGCAAAGACCTTGATATAGATATGCAAAATAATGAATTATAAAAATTATTGTTTTTAAAGTATTTTCGTGTTCTGAAAATACATTTTTTGAGGCTTAAAGAAAAGTGATTTTTTTTTAAAGAATCCTTCCTTAAGAAATTATCTTGTTTAGAAAGCTTTTTATAGATAACTGTCCCCTTGGCATTGTGCTAGAACTACAAGAACATTTTGAAATATGTAATAAGTTTATGCTTTTGCATGCTGTTTTATTAGAATCAAGAATCACTTATTTCTAAGCTGTCTAGTCAGCTCCACCACAAAAGAAGCAATAGTAGTTCGACAGTGGTTGGTACAAACAGAATGTTCTGTCCAGACCAGGAAATAATTATTTTATTCTTTTATGGTCATGTATCTTCTTGTTTTGTTTGTTTAGATGCCAGCAGAATCCTGATTTCTCACTACAAAGATATACTACTATTCATTTATGTTTCACCCACATATTCAGAATAATAACAATGTTGTTCTTTACCAATTTTTAGTAACTGAAAGTTAGGTATAGTTTATCATCTTTAAAAAACTAGAATATACATTAATTATATTTGATCTTAAAATAACTGATTTTATTGTAATCTTCCCTAATAAGGCACTTTAGAGTTTTTTAGTGAATGCCTCTAATTCTGGTCATCAGTTGTCATCATGAAATAGTTTAAGAAAAATTATATTTTAGGTTTCTGATTTGTTTAAATTATGGATATTTAAGAGTTTATTGTATATATAGATAAGAAATGAGGAAAATGTTAACATTTTCAGCAGATAGCATCCATAATATTTCTTATTGTATGGTTAACTTAGTGTAGCTTTTCTTATAAAGATTAGGACATTTTACATAATTTTTACATTTTAATTATTTAAGAGCAGTTAGATATCAATTTATTTTCTGCATTTTGAGTTGTACTGTTCTTTTGGTAGCTTTTGGAAGCTTCATCAAATAGAAAAGGGGGGAAGAAATAGTCACTGAGGATATCAAGTAAAAAGATGAAAGCATTGGACAATAAGGTTGTGCATTGAAGAAACATATATTCCATTGTCCCTGGATTCGTTATTCCTTAGCTAATGCTGTTTATTGTAACATCTGTTGATTAAAAGGCCTTCGAGATATTTGAGTGGAAGTTTTGTTCCTATATGTTAATTAATTTAAAATCTGTGGTTAGAATACTGTTCTGTTTAAAATCATCTATCTCTACACATTTACTTATTTGAAATAATTACTAGGATTGCTTGATACTTGACAGCATGTTTTTCTGAATAATTATCTCAAGTTATATCAAACTCTTAACACCATCCTTTTTTCTTTCATTATTTGATGTAGTTTTTTTTAATGTTTTTCTTCTTGGTTTTATTTCAAATAAGGGGTGTGTGTTTATGTGTGTGTGTGTGTGTGTGTGTGTTTGTTTTCCCCTTTCCCTGAGAGATGACAAGTATTCTGGCTAAGCAATAATGAGGCTATATATTATGCCTTTTAATGCTGCTTTATGCATTTCTCCTAGATAAATCTTTTGACTCAATGATTATTGATCATAAGAGCCTTTTGTTGCTTGCTCTCTTTTCATCTATTTTGTAGACACAATGTAATATAGCTTACACGTCTAGGGAAGATTTGAATCTTTTTTCTTTCAGTTGATAGATATGTAATAGATCATTAAAGAATGCTGTTCTCACAAATTAAACAAAATTATAACATTTTCTTTGATTATAATTTGTGTTAAATTCATTATGGACATGATAATGAGTACACCATAAGGTTAATAATGAGAAGAATAGTATAATACCAAATACTGTTTTTGTTTTAATTTTTAAAATTGGGGAATACATTTAAAGACTTTGAGAGGTGGGGAGAGAAGGGAATTGTTATAGATAGGTCTTTTTTGTCAGTGAACTAATGGAGACCTAATTTGTAGCTAAGTATGAACCTGTAATTCAAGATGCCATTAGCATCTGTCATACTGACAATTGACACAGGTACTTCTGTGCTGTCAGAGTTTGAAGTACTGTTTATCTTTGGCATATCATTCTCATCCCCACTGAGAATTTATTCCTTCATAAAACTGGATCTGAATCTGTGATTCCATTGTTCCTCTAGATGTGATTCCACATCCCTCTAGCTGTGAAAGTCCTCTACAATTTATAGTGTGAAAGTTGTCTAGAGCACTGAGTGGTTAAATGACTTGCCCAAAGTATAGAACCCTGGTGTGTAGGACTAGAGTTTTTGTCTCCATGGCTAGTTTTCTATCCACTGCACAATGTTGCTACTCATATTTAGATCCATTATTACTTGCTTAATAAAGCACTTATTATGTACTCATGACACTTGCAAACACTTGTTTGCAAGGATTTTACATTCTAATGGGGGAAGTACAGCATAAATATAAACTTCATAAATACAAATATGGGTCAAAAGAGACAGATATACAACAGAAAGACGACTGAACAACAACAATTAGAAATATGTGCAAAAATATGTGTGTATGTATATGTATATGTTGTTATGCTAGTAACTTTTTTTCAATATTGTATAAAAAAAAATTTTAAAAGGCAAAATAAAATCCTTACATCATTCACATAATTGGAAGAGAAGGAGGAGGGAAATAATAAAAACTCCAATTTAAAAGGGCTCCAACAAATATATTAATAGTTTTTATGAAAGTTTACTTAATACAATTGCTTAGTCAGAGTAGACCCAAGTCTCCCATTTTTACTACCTTAAATTTAAAATCCATTCTTCAGTAAGTTTAAGGCTGAATACAAGATAATTTGTTTTGGAGGACACAGAATTGGAGGCATCAGAAAAGGTATCATGCTGAAGATGTTGTCTGAGCTGCATCTTAAAAATAGAGAGAAACCCTGAAACTGAGGGAAAGAGGGAATTTCAGAACTTAGGTGTGGTCATCATAAAGACCTAGAGCCTAGAAATGAGTGATGTGTGAGTAGCAGAGAGACCAGTTTGACTAGATTGCTGAATGAGTATAAAAATGTCTGAGGCTGAAAAAATAGTTGGAGCCAAGTTGTTTAAAGTTTTAAAAGCCAAACTTAGTGGCTTTTATATTTTATCCCTTAAGCAATTGAGTAGGGAAGCTTCTGTCTTTAGACTCCATTATTTAAGTGGAAGTGTATAGGATAAATTGGAGTGAAGAGAGACTAGAAGCTGGAAGATATAATATTTAACATTTCATTTGGTTTCATTTGCCTATGAGGTAGCTTTGGCTGACTTTTCCAGGGTTACTCTTCTCGTTTTTTCAGTTGATCTCAGATAGCATAATTTTCAGTTTTCTCACTTTCCCAGTTTCCCACTTTAGTGATTTTTCAACATTATTCTTGTCTGGAGTTAATCTGTTACCTTCTAAGTAAATAAGAAAGAAGAAAATCACCATTACTGGAGAGGATAATGTAGATTTGAACTAATTTATCCCATGAGGTTGAGTAGGAAGGAATGTTTAGCTAATGGTCTAGGGAAGGCGGTAATGGTAGTAGCTTAAGGAAAAGTAGTTAGGGAGTGAAGGGATTAGAGATTACTGTAGGAAGAAGTTTATTGGTAATGAGGCACCCAAAAGATAATAAGATATGATCAGATAAAGGAATTTTAAGAGTTCTTACATTTGGAATTAGAATGCTTTAGAGGTGGTGAAATCAAGAGTAAGACCAGTCTTGTGAGTTGTTGAAGTAGACCAGAGAAAGAGGTCATATGAATTGAGTAGACTGAGGAACTAAGCAATAGGAATATTTGAAGGAACAGCAGTACATATGTTGAATATTTTAATATGAAGAGGTAATTGGGGTAGAGAACAAAAATGGGAGTCAGGCATTGAACTTACTGAAAATGGAGGGAAAATACTCTTTGGGTCAATATATAATCATCTGGAGCTGGTTTAGGTAATAAATTTTAGAGAGAACATTTGTTAAATGATAGCAGTAGATAGCATCTTGTAGAAGCCATGAATAACAAGGAGTATAGATTGTGTTACACAACTAACAAGGTAAGAGTTAAGGGGAGGTAGGTAAGAAAGAAGTTGTAATAAGTACTTGAAAGGATAGCCAGGAATTTTTTGTTACTGGGACTGGGGGAAAGCCAAATCTCAATACCAGCAGATGGTAGAAGCAAGGAGGGAGATGTAATAAAATAAAAAGAAGTTGTTAATTGAAAAGTAGGTATTCTAAAGCGCACAGTTGAAGAGTCCAATTGAGATTTGCAAGAGTGGTGTAGGGGACAACTTGGGTTAGTTTCTTTGGAAGTAAGTACTACTAGCATTTGGAGATTAAGAAAGGATGAAATTATGCTATCCCTTGAGGAATTCATTTTAAAAGGCTACAAGAGACAAAGGAGACAAGACTAATGTGGAGGGATAGTTAGTGCACTACTCTTTATTCATAGATGATTATGTACTCAATGCAACCTCTGAAGCTGAGGTATAACAGCATATGTATTGATTCTCTACTGCTTGTGCTAATTTTGGCCTAACAACACCAAAAAAAAAACAGGTTCTTTTTTAACCAACACCATACCATTCATTCATCATTAGTTACTACAAAGGGAGAAATTTTGATTGTTGTGGGCAACTTGGCACTATAGTTTCCAGGGATGATCACCTAGATCAAAACTTCTTAAAAGTTCTTCCCCTTGAAACGCCTTTTTGCCTGAGAAATTTTTATGTAACTCAGATGTATAGATATATAAAATAGATATACAAAGAGAACATTTACTGATCATAATTTCATAACCTTCACAGTCAGTCATGTGACCTCATATGGGGTTGCAATCCACAATATAAGAAGGAATAGACATAGATGATGAGATTGACAGATGCATTGCCAGAAGTTGAAGATGTATTAGGCAGTCTACCAAATTGTAGGTCTACAGAACCATTATGCTGACTTCATTGTATACCTCTGAAATTTGGACATCCTATCAACACCATTCTAGAAAAGTGAATCACGTCCATTAGATTGTTTTAGGAAGATTATGAAGGTCACTGGGCAATATAAGGTACAAGACACTGAGGTTCTTTCTTAAGTTGAATTGCAGAGAGCATAACTCCAATGGGCTGGCCACATTTGAATGTCAAATTTATGCTTGTTTTAAAGACCGTTTACAGAGAACTCATACCAGGTAAGGCACTCAAAAGAAGCAATACAAGGACACTGTCAAGGTCCTGCTTAATAATTTAGGAGGCACTGTGCCCTGAGAAAATCATAGTTTCAGTAACTTAAAAGAAACATGAGATACACAAATTTGGATCTCTTCCATCCACATACTCATGACTATTAAAGGTACCTCCCCTTTTGTAGAGGGCCAGAACTTGAAACAAGGGTTAACTCAGTGGAATTGATGAGATGTTGGTTTTCTATTTCACATATATACTTAATACTTAGTATAATGATGTAATGGTTCTCTAGTTCACACATATTCAGTATGCTGTAATGATGTAATTGTACTAAGGTATATAAGGGCTGAGAAGAAATGGAAATGAGACATTCCATTTTTGACCAGCCTTTTGGTGACTATCCTGCTCATCATTTGTCCACAAAGACTAAGGACTCGGACTGATCCCGAGGTCCTCCAGAAAGCAAGCTCGAACATTAAACCTTTTAGTAAAGCCTTCTGAGTATTTAACTTATGTTCAGACATATTATATGCATTTGAGTTTGCTTTTGCTTTTTTGTTTTGTCTTTGGAAATTGGACAAAATGTTTTTATACTTCCACCCTTTTATAACTTCTCCAAGGAAACCAGGTATAATTTTGTGTTGAACTATACAACTATTATGTTTAAGCCTTATTAAAATAAAAATGTTAAAACTTCTATTATGTATTTTTAGTCTGTCTCTATTTACATTTAGGATTCAGATTTGCAGCCTGACTAGTTTTATTATTATAATTGACAGCAAGAGAAAGAAAATATATACACCTAGTAAAGTGCAGTTTTTTATTAGTTTCTTTAGATTTAATATTTTAAATAATATTGAAAAATGCTTTACAATCCATAAATTTTAGAATTTTTTGTTGTAATCTTAGATATAATAAAGGAGCAGAATCGAGAGTTACGAGGTACACAGAGGGCTATAATGAGAGATCGAGCAGCATTAGAAAAACAGGAAAAACAGCTGGTAAGTAGAACATTAAATTTCAGTTTAACTTTTCAGACAAATTTGGAAATTAGCATAGGGATAATTAGCTAACTAGTTCCTTTTGATGGCAAGTGATGGAGCATCATTTATTAGTCATATCAAAGCTTTCCTAATTGTTTTCTTACTTATTTTCTCCTTTTCCTCCTACCCCCCATACCTCCTCTTTATCATTTTATTAAGATTTGGTCCACATGTGGAATATCCTATTTTTTGAGATTCTTTAATTTAGAATATAATGAACTTAAATTTAGAATTCTGGAATATAATGAACTTTCTTATAGAAGAACCATTCCGTCTCTTAAATAAAGGAGAAAAAGGCAATTGTGGTCAGTATCAGAAGGAAAAATCTCAAAAGTTGTTCCATCTATCTCACAGAACCTTGGAGTTACTGATCTGTATCTCAAGGTCTTTACTGTGCCTACACAGAGTAAAAACTAGCCAACTTTTTAACTGATTCTGTTTTCACCTCCAATTATCCTTTCTGGACCCCTTTATTAAGTTTTTCTTCATCATTTTCCTTTAAATTACTTACGTCTTCTTGCATTCGCATAACTCAGGCTTCGCCTCTGGTTCCACTAACTTCTCCTTCCCCCAAGAAGACACTGCATCTCTAGGCACTTTCTATAGTCCAGAATCACTCCATGTCATGGACTTTAGCACACTGGAATTTTCATGTATATATTCTCCTCTTGATTCTCCTTATTGCTCCTTCTCAGCATCCTTTGCTGAGTCTATTCCTGTCTGCTTACTGTGGATATATTCCAAAGTCCCCTCCTGGACCCTCTTTTCTCTTTTTACCCTCTATCTCTTGCTGATTTCATCAGTTACTTTAGGTTGAGTTATCATTGCTATTCAGATAACATTCACATCGATATATCTAACCCTCATCTCACCTAAAGTTCAGTCCTTAATGAGCAATTAATTAACTGTTGCTCATCTCCACAAAAATTGTTTTGTACACATCTGAAACAAACAGAAGTCATTATTTTCTTTTCTAGTCTGTCATCTACACAATTACAAAAATAGTCTTACCAAGAGTCAAGTCTATTCAAAAATCTTAATCAGTTCTTGACTCTTTGATAAAATATAAATTTTTTATCTTGGCATTTGAATTCCTTCATTGTATGCTCCAGCCTACCTTTCTAGACTTGTACTTTACTCCAATCATATAATCTCAGTTCCAGTCAAGCTGGCCTTCTTTGCTCTTCCCTAAATAAGATATTTCATTTTCTATTTCTATACTTTTGCTCAAACTGTCCCCTATAAGTGGAATATATTCCTGTCTTACTCAAAGGTTTAGCTTACAAGCCAACTATATCTTCCCAGACTTTCCTATTATTCATCTCTCCCTTTTCTTTTTTTTTTTTCTGTTTATATCTTATATTTCCCAAAAAAATATAAATGTGATGAGATTGAAGATTATTTTTTCGTTAGTTTGTTTTCTCTCTAAAAATGAAAAATACCTTGCATTCTGTCAGTGAGTTTTAATTGCCTTCTATGTACCCTGTGCTAAATTCTACTCCAAATGCAAGAATTCTTACTCCCAAGGAAGTAATAGTCTTACTGAGAACAACAAAGATATGTAAATATGTACAGAATAAATAAAGATATTAATTAAAGGGAGACACTCGCCATTAGAATCATTTAGGTGGTACTTACAATAAGACAAGATTCTATGAGGTAGGAGATAAGAAGGGCTTGCATTTGAGGTATGGGGACAGCCAGTGAAAAGCCAAGGAGAGAAGAGAAAAGAGAATTTTGTGTGAAGAACTGAGGCTGGTTTTGTCTAGATTGTTCTTCATGGAAGGGGAGTACTGTTCCTTGAGGCTGGAAAAATAGGTAAGATCCTAGAAAAGCTAATATAGCTTACTATTTAATTAATGAGGGCAAATTAATGAAAAACTTCAAATGGATTTTTCATCTACTCAACAGACAAAATTTTGCTACCTATTTGAGTGATAATTCCATAAATTACATATGCTCCAAAAATAAAAGCCTGGTGACCAGTTTGATTCCTACTATATACTAGTAAATGTTTGGATGAAATAAAGATATCTATAGAATATCATATTCTAAATATTTAGGAATAATAAGGGTGGTTAAAATGCTTTAATTAGATTAATATAATTCTTTATATTCTTTTTCTTTGGCCAATTCAACAAGCATCTCTTAAGCATCCACTTATTAGCCTTTAAAGGGAACAAAAAAACCCCAAAACACTCTTTTCTCTTCCTGGGGTGAGATTACTGGTGCCTACAAAATTAAATACAAAATAATATACAAAGAACTTTATCCTAGGGAAGGGCAGAGTTCTTAATATGAACGACAGTTTATTAATATTAGAATATGAGCTCCAGAGGTCATGATAGAAGGCTGAATGGAATTGGAGAAATGGGAGTAATAGTGCTGATTTGAATGTATAGGTGAGAGTATGGAATGATAGATGGTGACTGGGGAAAGGGAGATTCTACCTAGGCTCATTTGAACTCAGAATCATAGGAACTGTGAGTCAGGCTACAGGGAAATAAATTGTCATGCTCTTTTCATTAAAATTAATAGAAAAATATGCCAAAGAAAGTCAGTAGAGGCCTGGGGCCTAACTTGTTATAGTTGTTGTGATCTATATCTGGCTCTAGAGGAGAGAGTGAGGCTGGTGACTTTATATATCCCTGCCTTACCTAAATCCAGTTCATTTGCAAGTTATGACATTGCTTCCATGATGTCATGGTCCTCTTCAAGAAAGAAGGACAATGAATAATCTGTGAGTAGTAGGAGATGCCCCACTCTCCCAGTTGGCCATTTCCTTCCTTTTTTTTCTTCCCTCTCCCATTTCCTTTCTTCCCCCACTGCTAGATATCTTGGGGCCTAAGGGCTAGATTTCTTTTTTAAGGACCATGCCTTAATCCCGTTCCCTTTAATTAGCCAACACCAGATCTTAGTCATTATCTGGTCTCTGATGACTGAAAGTGAGTATAAATAGCAGTTTCTTTTGTGAACAGAAACTCTTGAGTGTCCCCTCCCCTTCTAGATTGATTTTTTGGGGAAGACTAAGTAAAAGGCTATCCTTTGCCTAGTTTCTTACCTAGTCTTAATCACTAAAGGGGCGCTGCCTCAGACAAACCAAAATCTGGGAAACACCAAGATCTCCCACTGCAGCTAGGTCCATCTCCAGTCATGCTAACTTATATCTTGCCACTAGACGTTCTGGAGGAGAGAGTGAGACTGGTGACTTTGCACAGCGTTTCCTCACTTGTATTCAGTTCATCCAGTAGTCATGACTTTACCTTCTTGCTGTCATGGTCCTCTTCAAGAAACTAAGGGCAAAGAACAGCAGCTTACCCTCTAGTCTTCAACCATGTCAACCCTTTCAAGATTCATTGCTCATTTGCTTATCTCCCCAAGGGAGGGGAGGAGGCCCAGGAAAGTCTTTGGTCCTCCATTAATGTCTGGGTCATAGGGAAAAAGGAGAGTATCTTTTTAAGGATGAGTAGTTTCTCAGCAATAATACTACAAATTATCTCTTTTTTTCTCTCTCCCATTTAAAAATTTTTAATCTGATATAGAAAAATACACTTAGAAAGCCATGCAATTACTAGTTCTGTGCTATCCCAGTGTAATTACTTCTCCTGGATTGTATGCATAGGGATGAATATGTACAAGTGTTTCTGTGAAGAACTCCTTTGCTTGCTTTGTGAAAAAGGAGCACTTTTATTCTTCCATATAAAGTACTAGAGTGAAATTAATGATGTTCTTCCATAGACTAATGATATTCTTCTATAGCTTTGAAAGTTTGCTCCATCCTGTTATATTGAAAATTGGGCATGTTTGTGAAATAATATATATAATATGTGTATGTAAGTAATGTAAATAATGCTAAGAACACCACCATATTTTTTCTCTTCCATAAAATGTAGGAACTAGAAATTAAAAAAATGGCCAAGATTGGTAACAAAGAAGCCTGCAGAGTATTAGCTAAACAGCTTGTGCAGCTGAGGAAACAAAAAACTAGAACTTTTGCCGTAAGTTCAAAAGTCACTTCTATGTCCACACAAACTAAAGTAATGAACTCCCAAATGAAGATGGCTGGAGCCATGTCAACTACTGCAAAAGTAAGTTTGTCTTTGCATGTGGATGGTCTTAAGTGCTGGTATATAATCAGTATAAAAATATCTATTAAACATGAGTATGTGCTAGTTAAGTTATGTATAATAGATTAAATATTATTTCTAGACCTTTTTGTTATACAAATACAAAAATTTAAACACATCTTTTCTTTAATAGTTTTAGTTTAGTTTGAGAATATTTCCATTTTCTCAAAATGTGACAATTTCCTTCTATTAGAATCCTTTCTGTAGTGCTTCATTTTGATGTGGAAATATAACCGGATTTTTGAAAACTTTGCCTTCCTATATAGGTTGTGTTCTGCCTTTGGTGGAAGGATTACCTACAGTGCTGAAATTATCAAAGCAGGCATATGTCACATACATAATTAACTTAAGAAAGCTGATGTTCTTTTACTGGATTTTACAGAAAACAATTGATGTTATTTCAATGAATTGTGAGCATTAATTATGATTTCCTTTTGTTAATTACATGGGACAAATTTTTCTATAAATTAAGACTATCTGAAGAATATATCTTTTGGGGATGTCTCTTAGCTTTTGGATAGATTGCAGTACTTGTGTTCATTTATATATTGCTTACTTAACTATCAGGTGCTTCATATTAAAGCACTGTTAGTCTTTAAGTCACTTAATAATTTTTAATTAACTACTATTTACCAAGCCTTTGCAATAGATTCTGTAGGAGATAGAAGTACAAGCTAAATTTCCTGTTTTTGATGTGTTTGCAATCTATTTGGGGAGTCAGAACATGGAGATCATAAATAACTAGGCAGTATATGATGTGCCAGTGATTGATTCAGAAAGTAAAGATTATATATGTAGAATGGGAAGACATTCAAGTGTAAGTCAACTATGAATGAAGTTGGAAGATGGAAAGAATTTTGGTTAAGACATTGAAATGAAAGATTTTTTTTGAACCTAAATAGATACAGTACCTTATTAGATTCAATATTTTGATATTGATTGATTGCATATATTAATTAAGAAAAATGAAAGACATTCCAATTCCTAATTACTGTTTGAGGGACATTTTATATATTTTGGCCACAGTGTATATATACAGTTTTAAGACAATGGCTGTAAAGTCTATTTCCTATTGATTTGTGATTCCTTTCAGATTGAACTGTTATTCCTTTCAGATTCCCAGCCCCTCCTGGCTGAGGTGTATCAGTCTAGGATGCCAGGGCCTTTGATTCACAAATCCTGGTCAAAAGCATCCCTTTGAATTCCAATAGGAGATCCGGGTTTGTCCCAGCCCCGCTTTGGATATGAGCCAACTTGGGCTCTCCCAGCCCCCACTGGTTCTGATCTGCTTGGGTTTCTCAATCCCCACCAAGACAAGCAATATAATGAGCTTCCATCAACTAAGGTCTTTGCAGATGGACCTTGGTGGCTTACTCAGCTATCAGGACTTTCTGCCCACTGAAAACTGCATTCTCAGTGCAAAACTCCATTTTCTATAGATCTGCCTGCTGGAATAATATTCTTTTCCAATGCCATCCTCTCTTTATCCTCATCTATTTCCCTAACCAGTCTTTCTGCCTCGCTGTCAGGATTTCTAACCATATTTCCAATCCCTATATCTCTTTTATCAATCTAGGTTTTCAGGTCTGTAAATTCCTTTACAAAGAATCTCTGTGCTGCCAGAAGGAAGTCCCAAAAACTCCCTTGTGCTGAATCCCAAGGGGTTGCAGGGGAGCCAAACCCCGAACCTGCCACTTTATCATTTAACTCCCTGACCACCAGAAACCCTAAATTCATTGGTTCCCTAAATCTAAACCTCATCAATATCATTTGAAATGGAAAGAAACAGAGCTTGCCTACCTTCTTTACTTTGGCACTAGCCTTTAAAAGAAAAATTCAAAATTTGACCTCAGGAAATCTTTTAGAAAAATAATATGTATATTCTCAGCCTTTTCAAGGCTTAAGAACATATTGAAAATAGTTTGTAAATTGCATGGTATTCATCTCTAATTCTGTGTAGTAGACACATTAAATATTTACTAAATTGAAGCAAGATTAATAAATATGTGTCCAATTTTACATAATATAGATTGAATTTTAAAGAATTGTTTTGTCAGTGTTTAATGTGAGAGCATTTCCATTGAGTAATTTTTATAATATCTTACACATTGATGTTTCAGTTGATTTAAAATTTGCCAGATTTAATATCTGTATATAGGGTCCAAGAACATAAATCTTGTTTCTAAGAGAAATTCAGTGTTCACTCACTTTTTATAGATTAGAATTATCAGGATTCCTTTGGTTTGCCAATATGCTTTTGACTACTATTCTGATGAGATTGCTTACATTCTGATCTCCTTAAAGTACTTACTAAACAGCTGTTTTCCATATTGAAGTCTTTCATTTTGTTAGCAGTCTTAAAAACCCCTGTGTACAATTTTGGAAGGTTGCATGAATTTATTTTCATAGCAAGTACTAGTTTACTGTACTTTCTTTGGCCTTATTTTTGATGTAGAATTTTCATAATTATGCAAATAACGTGCATTCTGTGTCCTGTTGAAAGACAATGCAGGCAGTTAACAAGAAGATGGATCCACAAAAGACATTACAAGCAATGCAGAATTTCCAGAAGGAAAACATGAAAATGGAAATGACTGAAGAAATGAGTAAGTTTAATATAATTATAGTGTTGGTAATGTTTTAGCTCGCTTTTTTAAACTTCATAAAATAAAAAATTCTGATAACTGAATATTGATGAAAAATAGTTAACTAGATCTAGATTTTATTGTAACTATAATATTGGCAGTATGTGAAACTCACAAATCCACAAAAGTTTAATAACAAAATTAAAGGGTATTATTCCATATTCTTATACTACATAGTATGTATGGTCTTATTTTAATTTCATTAAACTATACTGCTAAAACTGTTTAATTATCAGGATTAGTAAGTTGTCTATTTTTCTAATGTTTTGTGATTAAGTGTCATTCCTTTCTGTAAGATTTTATATCTATGTTACAAATATTAAAAGCTCTAGAGTTATTGGTCTCACTTTAATCTCTTTGTATTGTAATTTGATTTTTACCCAGCACATGAAACTTGGTTAGTGAATTTTTAATTGCTACAGAATTGTCAATTTATTTAATGGTCAGGTTATCCAATATGTTGATGTAATTTTCAGTGATGGCGCAGGTGTGAGCAGACCTTATCAGAAGAATTAACTTTTCCATTAAGCTCTAATGAATCATATAAAACTTGATGTGTTTAAAATTCATAATCATTCTTATTAATTTCATTTTAATGGAAGTATCTTTGTTCTTTCATCCTTACCAAAAAGACTTCTTTAATACATTTTTATTAATTTGTAAACCCCTTTGAAAAATATGAGTTATTGATTCATTTCAACACACAGCTCTCTGTGTTAACATTTATATTACCATTATCAGATAAGAAAACTAGAGTTTTGTAAACCCTAGTTTTATCAGCAGCAATGTTAGTTTTAACATCGATGCTGTCCTTTTTTCCAGTTTTTGGAAAACAAGATCTTCACAAATATTTAAGCTTCCTTAGAGTTAATTTAAGACTTGGCTCAACAAGGAAGAATTTCTGAAAGTTTTTTTTGTATCTCTATTAACTATTATTGGAGTTATTGTAATTCTGAGTTTCAAATAGAAAACAGTTTTTATATGATCTTGGCTAAATTTGCATTTTAATATTAAATGTAATAACCAAAGATCAGTAAATTATTTCTAATAATTAATAGAACAAATCACAGAAGTAAATTTAAAAATTTACATTTGAATTCATTAAAAAGTTATTTAGGGAGGTTGGATTGAACTTATGTTATTGTTGTTCTTAACTATATTTTCCCCATGTAACTGATTATTTTTAGAATGATTTCACTTTGAAACCAAGCTTTAGAAAAATAGTTGCCATATATTGAAGGGTATCATAAGTATGGGAAAACAAGAACTTTGGTAAGGACACCAAATATTTCAATTTTAGTTTGAAAATAAGTTTACTTATGAATTATACTATCTTAAATTTGGGTTCAGAGCTTAATAGTTCACTTAGATTGTTAGAACTGGATTGTCTTCTAAATGTAATTTGTTAGGAATACTTACCTGTTCAGAATAACAATTTTACTCTCCTTTTTTAAGTCAATGATACATTGGATGACATTTTTGATGGATCTGATGATGAAGAAGAAAGCCAGGATATTGTGAACCAGGTGCTTGATGAAATTGGAATTGAAATCTCTGGAAAGGTATAGATGTTGCTGTTCATGTTGATATTGTTGTCATTGTCATTGTCCAGTCATTTTTCATTTATGTTTTTCTGATTTGATTTGGGGGTTTCTTGGCAAAGACCTTCGAATGGCTTGTTATTTCCTTCTCCAATATATTTAACAGATGAGGAAACAAAGGCAAAGAGATTAAATGACTTGCCTAGGGTCACACAGCTAGTAAGGGCTTGATGCTAGATTTGAACTCAGGAAGATGAATTTTACCAACTCCAGGTTCAGACCCCTATTCAATGGGCTACCTAGCTACTTAATATCTGGAAATATTATCATCAACTATGTTTGTAATTTATTTTTTATTCAATGTACGTAATTTTGTAGCTATCTTAAAAATAACATGAACCTTAATTTTCATGCTGTATCGTTTGATTATTAATATTAATTTGTAATGTTCCTTTCTCTGTTTAAAATCCCCACTTTTTGCTTTAGCTCACGTAGCAAAAATAGTTCTAGGAATGGTTAAGGAATGTGATAACGTACTAGCCTCTCCCAGTGCCTGGTCTGCTCTCTATCCCATAAATAAAAGCTAACTTGAGTGAGTCTGTTCTATTTAGAAAAGATTCTTGTATCCGTGGTTTTTAATCAAAGTTGAGATGACTTGCCTCAAGAAGGAGAAGCTGAGTTAGAATAGAGTAGTTTTCCTTGCCCAGTTGGCTGGAGGCTGCTGAATCTCAGGACTACACTTCATTCTTCAACTGCTACCCCACCCTTATACCACCCTTTGCAATGATTAAATGTCTACCAATCAGGATTACCTTTTGCTTGTAAGGGAACATCCCTTTCTGAAGGAAAACACTTGATTTAAGGTGGCTCATAGATTATCTCCTTTTTTATCTTTCATCACTGATATCCTTGATCTTACTTTATTGATTTTTGACCAGCATAATTAACAATATTATTTTTCATACCTTTAACTTTGTGTCTCAGAATTTGATTTGACACTTCTTAAATTGTCATACTGTATTAGATATTAGTCAAATTTCTGATAACAATCATTTTTCTCCTTTTTCTTTTGTTTTAAATAGATGGCCAAAGCACCATCAGCTGCCCGAGGTTTACCATCTGCATCTACATCAAAAGCATCTACAATCTCTGATGAAGAGATTGAACGACAACTTAAGGCTTTGGGAGTAGATTAGCTAAAATTTATTTATGATCTATATTAATGATTTACAATCAGCATAAAACTGGCACTGTAAATTCTTTTTACAGAACTTACTTATTTTGCAAAAAATACAGTCAGTGAAGTTTCAATCCATACCTTGTTTTAAGTCTTTTTGCCAAAGAATGATTTACAAAAAAGAGAAGACATTTGAATCTTAATTACCAAATACTTGGAAATGATTATGTCTAAACTTCTTCCCTGCATGTTATATTATAAAATTCTATTAATGTTAGTGCCAGATCGTACTTGCATTCTAAATCTTTTCTCCCCATGTAGAGAAATGGCACTAAGCACCAATATAAAGAATTGCAATAGATTCAATTGACAGGAGACCTTTATCTGCTGCTTGTATTTTGAACCATGGCCACAAGAACTGCAATTATCAAATTATATTTAAAATGCTTTGAAACAAAAACCCTCTTTCGATATGTAAAGTTTGTAGTTTTTTAAAACATTCTTGGCACCTGCCTTAAATTCTTGTAGCACAAAAAATTCTGTGCACTTCTTTAAATTGTTGTTGTGAAACTTGAATTAACAGTTTTAAACTTAAATGGTGATCTAGTTTGACAGTTCTTGAGGTTTCTTATCTGGGACCTATCACTTTACTTGACTAGTTATACATACACTGACCTGGTAGTTAGGAGACCTGAATTCTAAACCTAACTTTAACTAGTGGTATGGCCTTGGAAAAGTCACATCCCCTCTCTAGGACCTCAGTTTCCTTAAGCTGTAAAATGAGTGGGTATCTACAAAATGATGTACAAAATGTCTCTTCCAGCTCTAAAATTCTACAAAATTAACCATAAAGGACACTGATTTCATTTTGTTAAGATAATAATGTAACAATTTGTTGATCCTTGAAAGAATTATTGTGCCTTTCTCTATGTGAATCCCACTTTTCCTTCCACATTCTTATGAGCTGAATTCATCCTTAGATTGAACCTTCTTTCCAGATGCCATGTGTCCAGTAAAAAGCACTACTAATGCTAATATAGTAGCAGAGGATATTAAACATAGCAATTTTAAAGCAAAACTAATTGAAGTTTTTGTAAATAAACTTTTGTCAGAAAAATGCTGCCTAGAAAGTGTATTAATATGCTATGCTGTATTTTTTTAAAGTAGAAATGCTGTGGTATTTAATGTGTATATATTGGAAAAATTGAACAAAAATAGGTTCCTTTAAGTCTTTTTGTGTTCATTCAGTTTCCTTTTTTAAAGTAACTTAATGGTAGAAAATGTATTTAATGCTTTTCCCCTAAGAATATGTCATTGTAGACTTGGAGAGACACAAGTCAAGTCATCTGGCATATTGAGAATGGTGAGGGTTGTTTGCTGTTAAGATGATGATTTAATCCTGATCAAAACCCAAAAAGGGGGGAACAAATAGTCCATAAGGATTGGTAGGCGGGAAGGGGAAACTATATCCTACACCTGTATAATATAATTTAAAATTTTCACTTTGATTTAGGATTTGATCATAGGAATTCTTTGTTCGCATAGCATCGCTGAACATTAAATGCCCATTTCAAATTACTGGATTACAAAAAAAGAAGAAATTTTTTTGGTGCTCTTAAGTGTAAATAATAGTGCTGTTTACTTCTTTTTCATTTATTTTGGGGGCTCTTCATTTTTTATAAATTATTTTGTTTTAAAAAATCCAATAAAGGTTTAATTCCTGGATGCCTTTTTTCCCTTTATATTCCATAGTAAGTGTTTAATATCTGATAATCTTAGAATTGTTGCCTAATGATCATTGTTTTGTGGGGAAATTACTGTTACTGTTATAATTACTATTAGACTTTAAAAGACTAAATGACTTATATAGGGTTATACCACCAGAATATATCAGGACCCAGACAAACCTAGCCCTGCATCCATTGTTGGAATTGTTTCTCCAAATATAAACTTCTATATCTGTATATATATAGACGCACACCTTTGTGTATGTGCACACACACACATATTTATGTTTTATATATATGTACATGTACATGTATAGCAAGGGAGCTTCAATATATAATGGATATCATATATTTGGTATGTTTTTGTTTCTATATGTAAATGTGCATATACATATATGTGTAGACACCTAAAAGTGTGTGTAGCACAAAAAATGGAGAACTGACCTCAGAAGGCCTCTGATATAATGACTTCTGTGACCATGACAAGTTATATAATCTCTGCTAGACAATCTCTATGACTAAGTTGCTAGACAATCTGTGACTAAGTTTCAGATATCACACATGAGGATAAAAGACTCATCTGCTTGTTAAGATTCTTTTATATATAAACAAAGGTTCTTCTTCCAAATGTAAGATTAAAAGAATTAAGATACTCATCTATAAAACTCATTCATACCCAAATGGAATAGTTTACCTCACATGGTTGCTATGAGGCTCAAATGATGTAATATGAACATCAGTGGTTACATTTCTGAATTATCCCACTCTCACAGCCTGATACTGAGGAACTTGTCCTGATTTTCAAAAAAAGGGAAAGTAAATAATATAACCTATATACTGGATCATGAGTTTAACTTTAATTCTTGTCAAAATCCTAGAACTTGTTAAAGGGATGGTGTTTTCAAATTAATCATTTAAAAGCAAGAAACAAAAACAAAGTAAGGGATTATCTCATTCACTTTAAGTAATGATTAATCTCTTCAATATTTACCATTTTCTTCCCAATTATAGCTTTAAAAAAAAAAGCTTTTTTTTTCTCATTTGTTCCCTTCTTCAACATTATCTCATAGGACCACAAATTTCATCCTGTCATTTGGTCTTGTATCCATGTTAATTTTTTTTTTTTTAATTTTAAGTTGGTTTGTGAGTTCCATGTTGGTCTCAGAAAAATCCTATTTTTCCTCTTCACTGGCATTATTTCCTTCATTGAGAGTTTTAGATCTTCATGAGCTGATGTCTACTGCTGAATATTACTCCTTAGGAGCCTGCATTTTCTTCCTCTGAACCATTTGAAACCTTTCCCAGGCCTAATGTGCTTATCAGGTGTGTCCAACTTACCTCTCCTCTTTCATAAGGATTCCAATTTTTTTGCTTGCTTCTCAAAATTATTTCAGAATCTACATTTTAAAATATGAAATTTGTAAATGGCTGAAACTATGAAAAGGTGTACTTGAATCAGACAACTAAGCACTTAAGGGTAATTACCTATTCACTATAATGACTCTATTAGCATATGTTTAGAAAAATGGCCCTTCTCACTGTTTGGTGCTGGCTCAATGTTTGGGGTTAAGATAATTGTAGGCAAGGATTAGAGGGTGGGGTGACAGGCCCAGATTCACTTGACAACAGGATGAGGAGGAGAAGAGATCTTTGGCAAAACTCCTGGCAGTTTGCCTGCTTCTCCCTCTCAAGACCCAAGGACTTTTACTTATCCTGACTCTGGCTGATCTCCAGGGAGCTAGGCCGGACTTTACAGAAATTATCACTAATTTAAGTCAAAAAATTTTTAGGAATTCTAGAAGAGTTCAGGATAACTGAAGTCCCATCCTACTATACTTTGCTTCTGAACCAGGCCTATATTTCCCAAGCTCATCTACATTTTTGTCCAAATGATCTAATAATGACAAGTAATTAGTATTTAACTCTTCAAAAGTTTTCATAGAATTTTACAATTTTTTTTAATCTCCACATAAGCCCAGGGAGATGAGTGCTTTTATTATCATTATCATCACCCTTACTTTGTAGATAAGGAAAACAAAGGCCAAAAGATGTTAAATAGCTTAAATCAGAGTCCTAATTCTAACAAGTTTTTTAAGTAAATTTTGAACTCAGATTTTCCTGATTCTATGTCCAGCATTTTGTCCACTGTATCACTTATGTGATTCCAATGAGAAAATTACATTTTTCCTGCTGTCCTTCACCCAAATACTCTTACGTGCATTCCCTCTGACCCTTGGATTTCCTGATAGGAATATACTTAATATATAACATTACCCTACCTATCATTTTATCCATTTTGTTTGTTATTCAAAGTTTTATTAGTGTATCTGTCTACAAGCATTATGTAGTCATGTTTCAATGACCCCCTTAAGGTCAAATTTGCCTCTCATAGCCTTTTGCTTGTTGCCTGAATTTTAGACGTTTGAGGTGTTGCAGCTGTAGAGGGCTGAAACTCTAAAAAGATGTGCTTGAATCAGACAGCAGAGCACTTAAGGCTAATTATCTATTTGATGTGAGATAATGGCTCTAAATGATATGGTAATGTGATGGCTCTCCTCATGATTGGTGCTTGCTGAATGCTTTGGTGGTGAGGTAATCGTAGGCAAGGATTAGAGAGTTTAGGGAGAGAAGTCAGGGTCATTTGGCTGCAGGACAAGGAGGAGAGAGGCTGGAGACTGGACTTAAGAATCCAGATTACATCTTTGGCAAACTGCTTTGTATTGATTGATCCCAACTCTGACTGATCCTGAGGCCCTCTGGGGAGCTAGCCCAGACATTATATGCAACTATACTTCTTCCTTTAATGTAATTGCTTTCTTTGTAATATGGTTTGGGAGATATACAAAGGTAACCTTTCCCTTGTCTTCTTTAGTTTTTAAAGCCCTTGTGATTAAATTTACAAGACATTCATCAAACTGTCATCCCTATATTTTAAGCTGTAATCCAAAAGTACAACTCAGGCAAGGTAAAGCATGTAGCCAGGGCCTAGTACATAATAGGAATTTAATAAATGCTTGTTTCCTGCTCTTCCCCCAACCTCTTTCCCCTGCAAATCTAATTCATTACCTTCTAACCAGTTATTCACTTCTCAAATTAATATTTTCTTTATCATCATTGCTTCAACTGGGCAACAGTGAGGAAATAAAACCTGTGCCCCTAACTTTTCAGTCTTTTTTACCCAAGACTTTTATCATGTGGTCAACAGGCATCATCCATTTTGGCAAGTCTTGAGAAATCACTGTCTGTAATGTTCTCTTTTTTGGTTTTCCGGTAGGTTTCTGGGAGCAGCTTTCATTTCAGTTCAGTAATCACCACAATAAAGCCAGGTGTTAAAGTCCACATCCTTTATTATCTCTTTTAAAGGCTTGTGTCCTTTCTTGGAACCCGGTTAGCTTTCTTAGAAGCCTATCTCTCTCTCCTTGATTCTGAGAACTTAAGCTCCTTCCTTCTTCTCTGCCCTCTCTATTTCTCCGAATTGATGCTGGCTGAGTTTGTCCAAGGTTATATGCTCTCTTATCATAGGTGTGAATCTTATGAAACCATATTAAGTACTAAATACATGGACTGAACTGGAGAACTTTTAAGCACATTGTCTTTATCAATTCCATTGAGTACCTTGTTTCAAGTTCTGGCCCATAACAACTGTCATTTCTTGAATGTGATCTGGAAAGAAGTAGACCTTTATTATTCATTGTTCTATAAATAACTCTCAATACAAGGTCAAGGAATCTGATTCCTTGACCTTGTATTGAGATTGACCTTTGACCTTTACTCAATGTTTCTTAGTTGATAGTCTGTGTTTCTGTTATATTTCTTGGAAGGTAAGCAGATGTTTCATCTTCAAAACTTTAAACTTTCTCTTCAGGAAGACCCCCAAATAATAGATTTTGAGCTTTTACTGTACAATTCTTTCTCCTCTAATACTTCTGCTCTCTCAAAATCCTGGCAAAGATCAAATCTTCATCTCAGATTTTTCTCTCCCTTTTTACCTTCCCATTCAACTGAAGCCTTTTCCATTAGAAGCAGTCATTGTCTCTACCAACCTAGAATATAGAGAATTATTCTTTGAGACACCTTACATTGTTTTTAGAAAGCATGTCAGTCCACTTTTGGAATACAGAGTCAACTGACTGGTGAAAATTCAAACATCATATATTAGATACAATTCACTGCCAATTTCCACTTCACTCTAAGGTTGAGATTTGCAAATTAAAAAAAAAAAGTACTGAAAGGGTATTTACAACTCATTTTAGTCAATTTTCATCTACCTCTTAATAATGACCATTCTACACAAATTTCCTTAGCTTCAAGTGCTCACACACCCTATCATCTCCTTTATTTCTTGAACCAGCCTCTTCTTTGTTTCAACTATTTGGTAAATCCATCAATTAACTCTCAATTTACTGTACTCTCTAATTACTCTACTTTGTCTTATTTACCTTTCCTTAAAAAGTACTTTCTCCCTTTTCTTCTTGAATCTTCCTTTTCAGATGCTCTTCCATAATCCTCCTTGATCTTCCTTAATTATTAATCCTTTTATGTCTTCATTAATTTTCTTTGTTCTATTCTTCTTTCAACATGGAAGTTGAATCTGTACTTGTATCTGGGTCTAATAATTGTTCTCTAACCAATTTTTTGATTAACAAATCATGCTGTTGTCAACCTTCTTAAGTATCTTCCTGTTTTTGACTCTGGAAAGCATAGTCTATTACAAACTGCTATCACATTCTAAAGCCCTCTCCATTTCCCCTAAGTAAACCACAAATAAATACAAGGCAAAGAAAATACAAGTAGAGGCAATGTGGTTATTATGGAAGGACGTATGAATTGGATCTAGGAATCTATAAATTAGAATTCCCTCTCTGCCACTTACTGTGTGACCCACAAATAGGTCACTTAACCTCTATGCTGCAGTTTTCTCTTTGTGAAACAGAAATAATATAGATTTTAAGTTTTTATTGTACAATTATCCTTTCTCCTCTAATACTACTGCTCTCCCAAAATCCTGGCAAAGATCAAATCTTCATCTCAGATCTAACTATATTACACAAGAATTACTTGTGATATAAATTGCTTTTGCAAATCTTAAAGCACCAATATTAAATGTCAGCTACTTACATCAAGTGCATTCACAAAACCTGAGTTGAAAATTTTATCCAAAATTTACAGATAGCCCAACCCATTCAAATTCAGGAATCCTTTCCAGTTCATATCTACTTGAAGCCAGTGGTGAGGGAAACACAGTATCTCTTACAAAACCTTTTCCACTTTTAGATAACTCTCATGATTTGGAAGGTTTTCCTTGCATAAACTCTAAAGTAGCCTATTTGCAATTTCTTCCTATTATTTCTAATTCTGTTCTTTTTAGCCAGAGATATCCTTTTCCTATATAATAAATTTTGAAATACTTGAAGTCAGCTAGCATGTCAATCTTCCATACTAACTAATAAATTTTGTCAACCAATCCTCATACAATGATCATTCTGGTAACACTTAGACTGGATGCCTTGGGAATGTGGCTAATTTACTAAAGATTTTGGGAATGGTTTTCTCAGTTTGGGAAGAGTAGTTATTGAGGCATTGGAACTGGAAGGTGGAAGTTTCCTTTGCAGCAACAGATTTTAAGTTACTTCAGAGAGTGGTATAAGGAGAGTTGAGAGCAAGTGGCAATCCAGTAAACAGCATCAATGAACAACAGTGAGAAAAGACACTTTCTAAGAAACTGAAGTGAAGAGTGGCTGCAGTCTAAGTTTTCTTCCTGGAATACTATGCTTATTTAGATCATTCAGCAAGGAGTGACTGAATTATGCCCATTCTAGTAGGAGCATCTGCTAAAACAAGAGTAAGTTTCCATTACCCAATTCTCCTTTAATATATTTCATCAACACATTCCTCTTCTCTAAATCAGAAGTCTGTCATTTCATTAATAGGTCAGTACCTGGCTTTCCATGATACTTCATCAAAGGAAATCAAAAACAGTATCTCTGCCTTCAAGTTGCTTTCTTGAGACAACTAGGTAGATACAAATAGAGTAGATGGGAAATATGAGAGAAGTTTTAGGATATGGAGGAAACAGGAAAGACAAAGTAGGTGGGATTTGAAGTATATTTTGAAAGAGGTCAGAGAAACTACAGAAATGAGAGGATGGGGCATGGAGACAATTAGTGCAAAGACAGAAATGAGAAATAGAATTTCTTGTTTTAGGAACTGCAAGTAGACCAATGCCATACCTAAGTTGAAGAGGGCAAAGTGTGATAAAATTGGAAAGGTAGGAAATGGCCAAATTGTGAAGAACCTTAAATATCAAAAAAAAAAGGGGCTTTATATTTAAACCTAAATTTAATTTGGAGTCTTAAAGTAATGCCTTTTGGGCTTATTACATCTCTCTGGAAGAATAATTCAAGTTCTTTCTAGTAGAGCTAGCATATTCCATTTTACAGGTGACTTTTTTTTAATGTTTTGACTATTTCCTTTATTATTGCTTCCAACCCCACTTTGTTAATTCATTAACCTCTATTCTATTTAATTCTATTTAATGAATTCATTAAAACCTCTACCTTCTTAAATACCTTGTACACTTAAGAAGGTAAATGGTCTATTCCAAAGTATTGTCATCTACTGCCATTGCATCTAGTTTCCTTTGAATGACTCAATAGATCAGATTGTTCACAGTCTTGAATCATCTCTCTAGCCCTGACCTTACTGAGAATTATTTTACATTTTCCCAATTCTTTGATCTTTCTTTTTAATAATCTCCTATAATGACCCTGTTCCTAAATCCCTGGGTCCACTATTATAATCAGGAGATTCCTAAGAATACCTAATTCAAAAATATCACAATGCTTTCCAAGTAAGACTAATGCAGAAATCATTTGCATTTAAATGATGAAAGAGAAAACAAAATATAGCCATAAATAAAAGCATACTTCGAAATAAAAGTCCATATCAAAATTGGTGGGCATAGAAAAATATTTAGCAAAAAAGTTTAAATATTCATTAATTAAAATTAAATATTAAATACTTACATATGTGTGGGCAGGGTGTATATATGTATGTATTTATTTGCATATGTATAGTGTATATGTATATCATATTTAATTACCGGCAAAAATAAATTCTATATTCTGTAATCTTTCTTAAAGGTATTTAGTTGCTAAAAGCAATTTATATTGAAGATATAACTATTTTTTAAATGAAACATAAAAATAAAAAAGAGAGCAATTTACTTTTTAAGTACTCTCCTAAAATATGGTGCCCAGAACTGGACCCAATATTCTACATGCAATAAGACCACAGCTGAGTGATAACATGATCTCACAATCTCCCACTTTCTTTTGTTTTTAGAACATACGTGGTCATGCCCTCCCTGACATCTCAGGAAGGGAGATGAAAACACCAAAGGAAATGGGAAATCAAATCATATTAGAGGGTTTCTGAAGGGTCTCATTTGAAACAGGTATACATAATATCAACATATGGGAGGTATTACACATAATTACATAAATTATATAAGCACAGTAGCACAGGCTAGTAGTAACGTAACAAATAACATGAATCAACATGAGGAATTATAACATGTCCATAAGTCCTAGAAATAGTCCAAAAGGAATCTATTGTCCATTACTTCATGTGCCAGAAAAACCAGTGATTCCTGCAAGTTTTGAGGTCCTGCAATAGTCTCATCATATGTCAAAGAAATCCAATGATTCCTGCAGATTTTGAAGTTCTGCAACAGTTTTATCAACAATTTTTTATCTCTGGGAATCCAATGATTCCTGCTGGTTCTGAAATTCTGTTAACAGTCTTAATAACAATTTTTTAATCTTAGGAAATCCAATGATTCCTGCGGGTTTGAAGTTCTATAAGAATCTTATTATCGCCCATGCTCTTACAGTGTCAGCTGTTTCTTAGGTCTTCTCCTTTGTGTCGAGGTTTTTCTCTTTTTCTGTCTCTCTCCAAGTGCTTGTTGGCACTCATCTGATTCCTTCTGCATCTGTAGAAATAAAAGCAAACCCTTTCTCCCAAGCAGTTAACCTATCTAGTCCCTTCTATTTACCACTTTCTGGATCTCTCCACATCATCTGGCAATTACATTGGAGCTGCTCGCACTGCAAACTGTCCTTCTTGTTGGGTTAAAAAACCTATATTCTCCCCAATTGTAATCCCTTTCTGCCATCTGATTGCTTTTTGGCTGATTGATCATATAATCCCTTTCTGCCATCTGATTACTTTTTTGCTGATTGATCACATCAGAGTCCTGAACTTCTAAAGGTGTAACCTTGGCTGCCATCATGCCCCACCTGTCTTTTGTTTGATATCTTAGAGCTGGGTCCTGTCTCTCATTTCTCTGGGTCAAGCTACATTCTGAGGCCCAGGGGAAACCTCGGTTTCATTTTGGACGTAGGGTTTTAGGTCTTCTTCTCTCATCCAGTCCTCTCACTTTATCTCTATACCTACATTGGGCTTTCAGATGTCCAATTTTTCCACACTGAAAGCATTGGTGAAGCTCTCTAGAAGTCCCTTGCTAAGAGGGACCCTGTCTTCCCATGTTCATCATAGTCTGGGTATAATAAGCATTTGTGTCCACTGTGGCACAGCATCTTATGATCTCCTCTAAAGGAGCATCTTTGTGTAGTCCCCATATAATTCTTCTGCAAACCTCATTAGCATTTTCTTTAGCCAGTTGTCTGATCATTATTCTTGTAGCTGAATTTTCTCCAGTGGTTCTTGTGACAGCTGTCTGCAGATGTCTCACAAAATCAGCAAAAGGTTCATTGGGATCTTGTTCTATTTTTGTGAAGGCTTCCCCTCAATTTTTTCCTGGGAGGGAACCCCATGTTTTTATTGCAGCAGCAGCAGCAGCAATTTCCTCATACACTACTATGGGGTAATTAGTCAGTGCTAAAATGTCTGTGTACTTACCATCACCTGCTAGTTGGTCAAAGGTGATTTGTATGTTAACTCCAGTTTGCCTATTTCATTGGGCTTGAATCCTACATAATTTACTATACTCTAAAAGCCACAACAAGTTTGTCCAGGTTCTAAACATGTCCTTGCTATGGATTTCCAATCACTAGGAGTTAAGATTTCATAAGCCAAATTCTCTAGTAACATCTTAAGATAAGACGATGTAGCTCCATAAAAAGTGCAACCCTTTTTCAAATCCTTAATTTTTTCCAGATCAAAAGGAGTGTATCTTCTCTTTTGTTGACTGAAGAGTCAAGCTCTTCAATCACAGGGTATGCATTTATTAAATCAGATATATCCTGTCCTTTTTTTTTTTATTTCAATGCCTTTTGTAATCTTGCAATAGGCTGCTTCATAGGCGGTGCTGATTGTGTTACTGCCTTTCCCCCTCCTCCTCCCTCCATCCATAAAAGGTTAATTGAGGGGGGAGAGTCATGAAATGAGGAATGCCCTAATGGCTTCTGCTGTGAAGCACCACACTCAGAATTGTACTTAACTCCATTCTTGTCTAATTCTTCATCCTTTTCACCTAATTTATCAATTTCTTCCCCTCCTGCACTTTCTTCTTTTTCCTTATTCTGTAACTTATATAATTTCCTAAAACCAGTTGTATTAAATTATACATATTAAGTGTTTCTTTGGAAATTGAGTCAAGTCCATTATCATTGTAGTATTAATTGTTCTCCTACTAATAGTTGCTCTCCTACTAATTTCCACTCCTCTGGATCTAATTCTTTTATCTTAGAACCAAGGAGATGTGTATTGTAATGTTTCTAAAAGTTCAATAATCTGCTCCCAAGTTACAATCAAACCTTGATTTTTCATAAGTTTAACCAAGCTTTCAACAAATTTTCCTTTTGGTGGAGAAATCTCCTTTCTAAACATTTGTCCCATTTTAGCTGGGATACTACTTTAGCCCTTTACAAAGTTTCCTTCTTGTACTCACCCTAATTTCACACATTTAGGTTCTTGGCCTCATGTTGGGTGCCAAAATGTAATGTTCTCTGTTGATTTGGTTTCTTGGGGTCTCTCGGAGCAGCCTTCGTTTCAGTTCAGTAATCACCACACTTGTAGCCAGGGGTTAAAATCCAAATCCTTTATTATCTCTTTCAAAGTCCTTTCTCCTTTCCTGGGGCCTGGTTAGCTTTCTTAGAGGCCTATCTCTCTCCTTGCTTCCGAGAACTTGAGCTCCTTCCTCCTTCTTTGCCCTCTGAATCTCTCAGAATCTAAAAGTTTGTGCTTCAGCCTCCAGCCACCACAAAGGTGGAAGATGGAATGAATCTGTCTCAGCCTCCAAGAGCTTCTAATGTGCTTGTCTCCTCCGGCCCTGAGAGCTTCTACCTTATATGTTCTCCACTGAATATAAACCAATCATTATATCACTAGGAAACCATTATTTGTTGTAAGATTAAATCAGTGCTAAACTAGATTTAACCATTGTCTCCTCAATTCCACTTAGTACCTTGTTTCAAGTTATGGCCCATAACAACAATTCTAGACACTACAATGTGATACAGTTTAAGATTGCATAAACTTTATCAGCTAACTTATCACACTATTGGTTTAGACTGAGCTTACTATTTACCCAAACTCTAGGTCTTTTTTATACAAATTGCTCTCTAGCCATTTACCATATCCTATTCAAAAGGAAAAAAAGGGGATATACTATTTAAATTGTTGAATTCTTATACTTCCTACCTTATATTTCAATTCATCAATAATTTATTAAACACTTTTTTAAGTGCCAGACATTTTACTTGGGATGTAAAGACAAAATACAAAACCACTCTTGTCCTTTTGCTAGCTACTGATATTTGGTATTTTCCTATTTACAAAGGACTTTTGATTAAGTTATTTCACTTAATCCTAACAATTTTGTGAAATAAGAAGAATAAGCATTTTTATTTTTGTTTTGCAGCCAGATTGTAACTTACCCTGAATCACATAAGTAGCAAATGGAAAGAGTAAGAGTTGAATCTAACTCATCTGACTTTTAGATTTGCCTCTCCAAAGTCTTAGCACTGGAGCTATACTGAGACTTTCGAGAGTCCCTGTATATTGAAACAAAATTGAAGCATAAATGGAATGGCACAGAGCATACTGAGCACAATAATCACAGTGGCATGGAGGTCCAAACCAAAAGAGGAAAGGTTGGAAAAATGTTGTTTAAAAAAAATATATATATTAAATACCTACTAATGTGTCAGGCACTGTTAAGTGTTGAGTATGCAAAGAAAGGCAAGCAATAGTCCCTGTTCCTAAAGAACTCTTAATCTAAGGAAAAGGAAAAAAAGAGAGAAAGAAAAAATTGTGAAGTTACTTTACAATGAAGTTATAATTGATAGTACTTTCAGGATTTGGTCTATTAACACTGACTTAAAAAAGCACCAGACTGTGGAGTATATGGTTTATTTAGTAAGTATTCTTAAATTACAACTTAGAAAATAGATATTTAAAGGTACATTTACATAAAATAATGCAGGCAAACACACTACACACACACAAAAGCAAAATGTTATTTTGTGGATTTGTTTTTCATCACAGTTGCCACTGTTTCCAAGTTTCAAATAGTTCATTCTTGAACATTAAACAAGTTCTACTTAACTATGTTCCTATGAATTGAAAGAAAAGCATTAAGCAGATTTAATCTTTTCATTGCTAATAAAATACAGTCTAACCCGATAATGTTGGCCTTTTATAGAAGAACACCGTCTCACTTGCAGAAGATTAGAACAGCCTGGGTTTGTAACATTATGGGTTATAACAGCAAGCATATAGCCAAAGTTAATAGTGATTGTATATTCAGATGGACCTATGATATGAATGGACTATAATTAATCTCCAAAGAGTTTAATGTCTGAAAAGAATTACTTAGAAAATTCAAAAGGAGAGTTTTACTTAGAGTTCTAACACCTTATTCCTTAATTATGGGTATTTGCAGATAAAAATATTGACTTTCATCTTGGCTAATACAAAAATTCTAATATATTTAAGGAAATTTAAAACATGACTGTTTACTGATAATCACAACTGAATCTTTAAGGAAGTACAATCCTTAAGGAAGTAAATCAAAATATTTTGATTCAAACTGTAAGAATTGATAATAGAAGTGTAACTGACGCTATAAAGGTTTTTTGAGGTTTTTTTTGTTTGTTTGTTTATCACTCTTCCCTGTTGGTGACAGCCTTTCATTATCTATCTCATACCTCAGAAACTTAGAAATAAAGATAGGCTAAGCAGACTATGTGAAAACAAACCTTTTCACTAAAAGGTCTCCATATGTAAATATCACATTATTCCATAAATAGCCATCTTTTGCCTAAAATGTATCATGCCTTATGAACAAAAATATTTTAAGTGAAAATATAGTTTTATAATAAGTATTGAATGATTTTAAAGAAATAAATTGGATAATATAATAATTTACTTTCCATAATTATGTTTGGGAAGAGGCAACTCAAATAGTTGCTTTCTAGATTTTGACAGGGAAAATGAATGATAGAGAGAATCCACTTCTCTAAATTAACACATTTCATCTATATTCGAGATGTTACTTAACAATGGAGGGAAATGAACTCTGGTGTAAACTTGTTTTCACTCTTTTTTCTCTCTGTCTTCTATTGCAAAACCAAACTCTCACTACTTCTTTCTCAAGATTCAGGCCTTCAGCCATCCGCATAATCTCTTGAGAAGAGGGTTTACTTTGTCCTCCAAAATATCTCTCCAGTGCCTCCTTAGCTGCAATGCTGGGGGAAAAAATAAAATGATTTTATTTAAGTGAGAATTGGCAGATCCAATTATCTATGCTTTTTAGTGTTAAATTCCTAAGAAGTATCTGAAAATGATTTTTAAGAACTTAAAAATATTTACAATGCTCAAACCCTTCTTAATATGCTCCTCTAAAGTTTAACTTGTACAAGTAGGATAGTTGAAACTGAGCTTCTCTTTACTATCTAAAGCCAGAAAGAGAACAAGGGGATCATAGATCACCAGTTTCCTTTTTTTTATACGAGGACACTACATTCTTCACAAGGGAAATAACTTTTTATTTAGATACTGTTGAATCTTTAGTCAAACTTTTATAAAACCTAAACATTTGAAAAACATAGTGATTTGGGCAATACAAACAGGAAAAAAAATTCCTATCCTCCAATACTTCTTTTACCTGGGCTTGTATGCCAGATTATCTCTCTGTGTGACCTTGGAAAGGTCATATAAACATGCTGAGATTCATAGTTGAAGGAGGTGATCTCTAAAATTCATTTTAACTTTAAAACTATCCACTGCTTGTGCTTAGGGTAACTCAAAAGAAAGAGAGGCTTGTTGCCAGTTATTTAATGTAGAAGTCAAGAAATTAGAAGAGAGAAATTGAAGCATAAAAAATAAAACAGCTTTGCTTTATCCCCTCACTCCTTTAATTCTTGCTTTTATCGCTTGTGAGGCCCAGAGGATCTTAAGGTATTAAGAGAAATTGTGATACATCAGACCCATATAATTTTTGAAGTTTGTCAGCATGTATTTTTCTAAATAGTTTAACTGATACTGTACATGGACTATAACAAACTGACAGAAATTAAAGGAGATTTTCTAAGGCCAAATTAAACCAAAGCTTCAGAACAAGAATGTATATTCTGCCCATAGGAAGAAGTAGTCCAGAGGCTTAGTCTCTAGTTAGGTCAACTGGTTTCTGTTATAAAATATCTTAGCCCCCTAAGCTAAGACTCTGGAGAGCTAACAGACTTTTCACTTCTTTAAATTGTGAGCCACTTAAGGACAGGGCTAGTTTTTTGTGTCTCTTTGAGAGACACAAAAGCCTTGAGCTTAACAGTGTCTGACACAGTTTAATAAATGTTTATTGTATGGCTGACTGCCTTTTGGAGAAAAATAAAATTGCTTTTCTTTAGTCAGATGACCATGTAAGGTTAAACCTTTCTAAAAGAACTGAAAGTTAGCCTTTGAGGCTTTTAAGCACCAGAAGGGATCCTTTTTCTTCTGCTGTAGAGGTAGCACTTCAGCTACAGTCCAGAAGGTAGCAGACTTGGGCAAAAATAATAACAGTAATAATAATAATATACTTTAGCCTTTAATAAATTACTGTATTTTGTTGGCAATTTTTAGTAATTCAAATAGATAATTACCTTATGGTTGTTCGCCTTTTCCTTTTCCGCTCATTTGCCCCCACTTTATCATTGTATAAAGCTGTATTTATGGAGAACAAAGAAAGAAAAATACACAGAGAGAAAAACAACTATGACATTCAATTTCTTTAAAACATTGTAGAATTAAACCTCGTGTTTTCTTTAAATATCATGGTGTCTGTGCCAAATAGTTCGTTTAAGATTGAATAAAATTATTATGAGGGAAATTGTTAAAGTAAAACTATAAAATTTACAATTATTTCCTGTTTTAGCAATTTACATATAAAAATAACTTTTTTAGGGTTTAAAACATGTTTTCAAATTCTATCGCTTCATTCCCTACTCTGACTTGATGATTCTTTTTTACCACTAGTATGAAAATTATTTTAGCAGTTTAATAATAAGCTATCTCAAAAGCAACTCTATTTTTACTTAAAAGATTTGCATTGTGAGATGCTTTAACTAATGCCAAGTTAAGAAAATATTCGTTATCATGGGAACTAAAGAAAAAAATGCAAAGGAAAGTGACCTAACTATAACAAGTCTAAAACTGTATTTTAAAGTAGCAGTCATCAAAACTATTTGGTACAAACTAAAAGATAAAGTAGTGGATCAGTGGAATAGGTTAAATAAATAAGACACAATAGTCAATGACTATAATAATCTAGTGTTCGATAAACCTAAAGATTCCAGCTTCTGGGGTAAGAACTCATTATTTGATCAAAAAAAAAAAAAAACTTCTGAGAAAATTGGAAAATAAGTGTCACCTTGATCAATATCTAACACTTTATACCAAGATAAACTTAATATGGGTTCATGATTTAGATATGAAAAGTAATTTGTTAGATCTGTGAAGAAGGGAGGAATTTATGGCCAAAGAAGAACTAGAGAACATTATGAAATGCAAACTGGTTAATTTTGGTTACATTGAATTGAAAAGGTTTTACATAAACAAATCCAATGTAGCTTCTTTAAAAAAGAAGCAGAAATCTGGGGAAGAAATTTTATAGTCAATATTTCTGATAAAGACCTCATTTCTAAAATATATAGAGAACTGACCCAAATTTAAAAGAATACAAGTCATTCCTCAATTGATAAATAGTCAAAGGATATGAATAGACTATTTTTAGATGAAGAAAATAAAGCCATTTCTACTCATCAGGGAAAAAAATGCTCTAAATCACTATTTATTAGAGAAAAGCAAATTAAGACAACTCTGAGGTACCACTTCACACCTATCATATTGGCCAAGATGACAGATGCTAGAGGGATGTGGGAAAACATTGTTTTGTTGTTAGTGAAGTTGTGAAATGATCCAACTATTCTGAAGAACAATTTGGAACTACATCTAAAGGACTACAAAACTGTGCATACCCTTTGATTCAGCAGTCTTACTATTGGGTTTATATCCCAAAGAGATAATTAAAAAGGAAAAGAACCCATGTGTACTAAAAATGTTTCTGGCAGCTCTTTTTGTAGTAGCAAGGAGCTAAAAATTAAATGGATGCCCATTAGTTGGGGAATGGCTGAAAATATGGAATATTATTGTTCTATAAGAAATGAAGCTGATTTAAGAAAAGCCTAGAAAGACCTACATGAAATGATGTCTAGTGAAGTAAACAAAACTTGTACATAGTAACAAGAAGATTATGTGATGATCAATCGTGATGGATTTGGCTCTTCTCAACAATGCAGTGATTCAAGACAGTTCCCAGAGACTAGGGATAGAAAATGCGAATTGCATTCAGAGATAACTATGGAGACTGAATGTGGAGGGAAGCATATTTTTGTTTGTTGTTTGTTTCTCATGTTTTTTTTTTTCTTTCCTTTTTAATCTGATTTTTCTTGTATAACATGACAGATATGGAATTATGTTTAAAAAGAACTGCAAATATTTAACCTCTATCAGATTGCTTACTATCTTGGGGAAGGTGGAGGTAAGGAAGGGAGGTTAAAAAATTCAAAACACAAAATCTTACAAAAATGAATATTGAAAACTATATATGTATTTGGAAAAATAAAATACTATTGAAAAAATATACTCGTATGTTATAACTTTTATGTATTACACTTAAAAAGTAGAAGAGAAACTATTTGAATGAATTATAATTTTATTTCCTTACCTATTATCATTTATATTTAATATTTTTCTTCTAAACAGTTCATTAATTCATTGCTAAATGCTGTTTCCTTTCAAAACATTTATTTCTACTTTTAAATTCTTTCTTTTCAAGGAGAAAATTGGACAGCAAAATGCTCATTTAAAAAATCTTTTTTAACATTAAAGAAGGGGGAAAATTCTTCATTTATCATTAATCTTTCCATAAAGGGATTATTGTAAAACTTCAGAAACTGCAGAAATGTAGTTATGGTACCTCCTACTTGCTCAGCTTCATCCAACCACTTGGATAATATTGATTTTAGTTTGCAAGCATTTTTAAAACTGAGCTGCAGGTTTTCAAACCGGCATATAGTTGTTTGACTGAATTCAGAGCCATGTACTGCAGCCAGAGCCTCCCCAACATTTGTCTGGGTATAGCCTGTAAATGAACAACAACAACAACAATGTTATTTTATTAAGTTTACTAAGTTCTTAACCTTTTTGTGTGTGTCATGGACTCCTTTGCAAGACATTTTAAGACTATGAATCTCTTACAAGAATAATATTTTTATTTTCATTTTATTGTTATTTATTTTATTCTGAGTTTGAATCCAATCTCACACATCTTCTAATTGAGTGACCTTGGGTCACTCTGCTTATTTACTTTTATTTCTTCATCTGTAAAATGGCAACAAGAGTGGTCTCTACTTCACATAAAATAAGTTTTTTTGTAAAAAACTTTTGTAAGTCTTAAAGATCTATACAAATAACAATGGTTACTATAATAATAATTATCATTAAATGCATAAAAATGCACAAGATTTCAAGTGAAAGCAATTACATTGAAATAATTACTAAAATATATATTTTTTAAAATTCCAAATTGGCTTTACTTTCCTTCCCCACAATGCGCTGGCTACTGGTAAAAATCTTCAATTATCTTCCTTTATGTATTATTAAATGTTTATTAATTGTGCCAACAATTAATGGTGATTTTGGATTACTTAACAGATTCTGGACAAGAATTTGAGATCCAAAAATCATTGATCCTCTTTTGAAAATATCAAGGTGTGCCACCTAATAAATGGAATACTTTTTCTCCAGTGCAGGGGAAGAAATTTTCCTTTGCTATATTTTTCATTTATATGATTCAGCTAAATAGAATACTAAGTTGCCACCACTTTCATGACGTCATCTTAAACTAAAGATCTTGTTCTGGACTGGTTAATTGATTGATTAAACTTATTAATTGATTAAAGTGGTTAATATATCATATTAATATTATTCTGAGTAATGTTCATAATACCCAATAAGTAAGTTTTTTTCTACTTTGATAAACTGATATAACAAAAATATTTTAAAATTGAATTGTGCTGTTGTGCTGGTACTGGTAAGGAATAGAAAGCATCACTTCTTATGTTTATATATAACATGCTAATTTTGAAACTATAATCATATATCATAATTCAGGACATAGTTGAGGCTATTTATTCCATTTGTTGGAAATTATTTTTGATCTCTCATCAAGAGGGATGTAGTAAAATAATGATCCAGAACCATTTTTTATTACAAGTTGAGATAAAATGTGAAAAGCAGAATAGCCATAATAAAAATAAAAAACTGAAATTCCATATTGTTTAGATACCAGCTACTGTTTATATTCACAATTACCTGTAATTACATAATATTTTTGGACCTAAAGCAAAAAAAAATCTTTATGATTCACTATGATGAATGTCATCATGAAATGAATTTCTATCAGTTCAAAAATGGGAATTATATTCTAGATTATGAATGACCATTATGTGATGATAAGAACAATATTTTTTTTTTTTTTGGAAAACAGTTTGCATTTTAAGCAAGTGCAAATTGCTAATTATAGCTACTTTTAGAACTAAAATGTTGGAATGGTAACTTCTTCCATTCTCTAATAAATTTCCAGGTGAAGAAGATAGGAAGGAATTTTATTATTTTAAATAAATTTAAACTTACACTACCACTGTGTTTTCCTCCACTGGAACATTTTTTGTTTGTTTGAATGTTTCCCTCCTTAACAAAAGCATTTCAGAATTTTTATTCTTACTTTTTCATTTTACATCTTTATGATCATGAGTCATAAACATAGTGAACCTCAATTAACAGGATAGCATATTTTTGCAATGATTTTTCTAGATCTTTCCATTAAAAATCAACTCTAGAGTTCATTCCACAATATTTGTTTAATCTGCCCATGAGTTTGGTAACAATATTTCTTGTTTTGTAATCATTAATGATCTCAAATGTGCCAATGTTTTGGCATATTATCATAGCTAAGAATCAGGCGGTTATTTTACAACACATATAGACTATTGAGAATTTGACATTATTTCTTCTTTGTTTTGTTAGTGCTTTTTAGAGTATGAGTCAGGACATTCATGTGTGTACCATGATAGTGATACAGCAGTATGGAAGAAAAAGGGTTTGTTTAACTTTTTTAAAACACATTAGGATTGCATGACTTGTCCTTGCTTACTCATGTATGATTAGTTAAACTTTATAGAACCGTATGAGACCCAGAACAAAACTTAACCATTATTGGTTAAACACATACCTACCTAATTTAATTCTTCTCAATTTGAACTCATTAGCAAACTTTTCCAGTTCTTGAATTTCAGGAGAATCCATGTCAGTTGGTTCTTCAATCGATTTGCTTTTTCGATGGAATTCCTGCTTAAAGTCAATGGCTGTGGGGTCATCTCCCAGGAGAGGCTGGTGCATGGGTGGAAACCCATGACTTAAGGTATGGTCAGGAAATTTATAAAGGCAAGGGGTTAAGCTACCTGCTAGAATGATATTTAAAAAAAGAAGAAGAAGAAGAAAGAACTGGGTAAAATAATCTTTCATTTCACCACTACCACCACTACTACAATACTATTTGTACTACAACTACTCCCAGTTCTAGTACCAATATTACTGTAACTGTTACTGGACCTGCTATACACACCCACATCCACACCCACACATCCACACCCACATCATTTATCTAAGCCCTAACAGCTTAAAATGTAGTTAATTTTGCTTTTCTGAAATTATATAGAAGTAACTTTGCTTTCAATAAATAGCAAGGGGTAGGGGAATACAGACAACATTCAATAAAGGGCAAGGAACTTTAAAATTTCAGATGTAAATTAAAAATTAAAAATGACTGGTCAAAAGAAAGAGGAAAAAGAAATGTTTTTTTTTTTTAATGTTGACAAAAAAATTTCTAGCATTGACTATAAAGTAGTAAAGAATTTGAAAAATTGCTAGTCAGATTTCTTAAGAGATGATTATTAGAATTAACTAAATCACTTTCTAATTATCAATTTAATGACTTACCAAAAAAGTAGGAAAGAGAAAAAGGAACAGTCCTGGATAAACCACAAATTGGAGAATCAATTCATGAACATTAAAGAGTTGACTATTAAGATTAAACCATTTAAAAAGGGTCAAATAACCAGGGAATAAGACAGAAGAAAAAGACATGCTTTCTAATTTTTTAGGTGCTAAAATACTCTATCTCCTTAAACAGAAAATTTGCATCAAGGGATTTGACACTATTATTGTCATTCTGTATTGATCACTTCCTTAGTAGGCATCACCAAGGACATGTAAAAACCTGGGAAGGCATTCCTGCTAATAAGACTTTAAGTCTCCTCTTCTTTTGATTGGCAGAATTATACTACATTGTGTTTGTATTTTTCATGATTTACATCATGATTTTTTGGCATTCATCAGTGGAGCCTTCACTTCCAAATTACATTTTATTGTGGATTATACAACCCCAAGAAATTATGTTGCACAAAAATAGTGAATAAGTAGCCTTGTTGCTGAAAAGTGTAAATAATTAACCTTCCAAAGAAGAAGGAAATAAAAATCATCTTCAGCAAATAACTCAAATATTCACTTCAGAATATCATGCTTCCTGATTGTTTCACAAATATATTCAGAAATCTAAAGCATGTGTAATAGCGTTGTATTTTGCTGGAATGTGATGTGGAAAATTTGCTAAATTGAGAAAAGGAGCATGTAGGTAAGAAAATTGGCAATTTTTATGATTCAGAAATGGTTTTACATGGCTCCCTGGTTTTTACAAACGAAGGATTCTTAATCTTTTTTCTGTATACATAGATCCTTGAAGCCTATAGAGCTTTCTTATATCCATAATTGAAGGTAATGCTAAATTTCAGGTACAAGTTAGTGAAAATAAAAATGTACTTTCCCTTCCTCATCTAAGTTAATAAAACACTTGAACACTGTCCACAGATCTCTGAGTCCCAAGTTAGGAATCCTCGTTATGAACTATTAGTTTAAAAACAATCACCTATATAATGGAAGGCCTTATTTTTAGAGAGAAAATAAGAAAGTAACATAAAGGTAAGCACGAAAAGTTAAGATAAAGATGTATATTAAGTTAAAATTTAAGATAAAGATCTAAAGATTCACATTACTTTATTTTTTAAAAACAAAATCCATTTTAACATATTATGTTAATACAGCTAGTATTTTTCAGAAAGTTTTCCACTTAATGCTTTCTACTTTGAGAGTACCCAGAGGATCTCAGGACCATAAATTTAGAGCTGGACATGTGTTCATCCAGTTAGCTCAATAAAATAAATTGGACACATGAGCAAAAATAACATTGGAAAATTCCTTTTGAAGTTGTTTGAGAGTGGCATTTAAAGTAAATACTTTAAAATTGCTAAGAAATCTGGCTAGGATATATTATATAAAAGACAAAAACAATTGATGAGTTAAATATGAATTATAAATATGTACACATTATATATATGTTACAAATTTTACTTATAGTAAAATGAATACTAATCACCTATAACATATTAAACTGATTTTATTCATGTTTCAGCATTAGGGTCCTGTTTTTCAATAATATTTTCATATACTTTCATGAGATGAGTTTGTTTCATTTCTAAGTATGGCTGTATTTCTCATTTGGTTTTCCTAAGAGATACCAAGTCATTTAAAGTAATTAATCCATACTTAACTCATATCAACTAATTTTCCTTAACATTCATTGTGAATATCTGTCATTAGCAAACCCTGTTCCACCTCCATTTATCTTTCAAAATATTTTCACATCTATTACCTATTTGTATCCTCCCAACAACCTCATTAGTTAGCAAGGCAGATATAATTATCTCTAGTTTACAGGTGGGGAATATAAGTCAGAGGAATGTTAAATGATTGGCCAAACAACAAGCAGAGTTGGTAGGAGAATTTGGGACTCAGACTTGAGTCCTTCTTAGATCTCTATATTTGGTCCATGAAATTGCTTAGAGTATAAGTATTTTATGTACTATGTTTAGATATATAATAACCAGCCTATATTTACAAGCATAGTTTGTTTAATCGAGTAATGGCACTTTTCAATATTTGATTTTGTTATCAAATCAACTTGTAAAGGAAACATTATTTACTTATAATTTTACCCCACTGTATTTCAAGAGATTTTTGAGATTATGGCTTACTAATTGAAGTATAATGCAAAATATGATATAAAGGGATAAAATAAAATAGGATCCTCTTAAAATCATGCCTTGAACATCATAAATGCTTAATAATTATTTGCAAAATTAAAAAAAATAGTAGATGACAGCAGGTATCTGAGATGAGTCGATTAGTACTAAAAGGGCATTGAATTTGATCATTCCTGACATCTAATACAGGAGAGAACACATAGTGTTTTCATTATCTGACAGGTGAAAATATTTGTGTTCTTCACCAAAACCATTTTCATTCTAGAACTAATCTCAAAAACAACAACAGCAAGAAAAACATTCATGTGACAGGTAAACATTCCAACAGAAAAGAAAAATGTTTGGTTTTTTTCCCCCATTAATTCAATTCTACAAATCTTTTTGGTGTGCCTGCTAAATTCAAGATACTATGCTAGTTGCTGCAAAAAAGACTGATATTTCAGCCATATGTTAAATACCATTTGTTTTTAAGGCTATATATAGATGGCTAATTTTTCTAATCTTTCTATAAGCTACTTGTTTAATTAAAGATTATTTAGGAAAATATGACCAAGGATGTTATGAACATTTTCTAAAGTACTTCTAAGCGCAAAAACCCACTGGCAATACCTATTTGCATATATAGCTACTTGAACAGATTTAGGAACTTTTTGATTATTCCCTACAGCATAAAATATATTCATTGCTTTTGAGTAAGTAACCACTATATAATCAGAAAATTGTTCCATATATCTGTGTTAGGATTTAGTACAAGTTTGAATAGGGATCTAAATTGCTTCAAAGTAATAAAAGTGGAAAAAGAAAAGACTAAAATTTGCTTTGTACAGAGCTGATTTCATTCATTGCCTTGGAATGGGACAGGCTACAAACCTATAATATGTGACACTGAGATGTAATAGCTGACAAAGCATTGGAGTTGTGAGCTTGATTCCTTAAAAACAAATGAAAACAGTGGCGCAGATAAAATAGTCCATATTATTCAGTGTCAGGAATATGTATACTCCCTTTGTTGTCCTCTTTCCTCCCTATCTCCCTCACTATAGTCTTTTCTGAATGATTTTTTACCCTTATTATTTCTGTCATAAATGGATATCACTGTACAAATCCTCTTCACCCATAAAGAAAAGTTTATGGTAATTGACATAACCATAACATGAATAGGGACAAACAATGTGGGTAGCAATGAGAAGGTTTTACAGTGATAACAACAGCAGCAATGACAACCACCACTTTGCAGAGTACAGAGGAAGATAATTAGTAGTCCATACTATTCCTTCACTTCTATTAATAACTAGTCCAGATGGTGATGAAAGGATGAGTTCAGTTCAAAATAAAATAGGAACTGTATAGTAAGGAGAGCAGTAACCTTAATCTTTTCAGTTACAACTTTTTTTTTTCATTATCATTACATTCAAAATAGTAAGCCATCTCTTGACTCCAATCTCAATAATTAAATGTTAATTTTTCCCTGTCTCTCATTAAAATGATAAATGAAATGATAAAAACATCATTTTTACATTGTCAAAATGAGGTACTTCAAATCATAGAAATGCAAAACTGGAAAGGAACTACTCCAACTTTTCCCCAAAGAATAAAACCTTTTTTATAGCACTACTAACAAATAGTTATCTAGAATCCACCTATAGACTACTACAAATGAGGAACTCTACCTTTTCCAGAGGCAAATCACTCATCTATTCAATAAGTTCCACTGGTTTCTAATTACCTTTGGGTTCAATTCCATTTGACCTTTTAAGTTCTTCCAAATCTGATTGCTACCTCACTTTTTAGAACGGTAACATTACACCATTTCCTCCAGTCTCTGGCCTTGCTAAGCTGACATTTTTCCTCTTCCTTCCTCCTATGTTATATTCCATGTTCTGCCAATTGGTTTGCACTGATTGTCTTTTAGTCACTTAGTCAAATAAATATTTTCAAAGTACATATTATATGCCACATTAAATCCTGGGGAAGATAATCCCTTATCTGTAATGTACTCTATTGTCACCTCTAACTTTTAGAATCCCTTATTTCTTTCAAGACTCAAAACAAGTATCACCTTCTACCTTTTGCCTTAATTTTAGTGCTCTCTTTTCCAAAATTATTGTCTTTATTTTACATATAAAACTCTTCACTAGTTTCCCTGGTGCTTATATTCTGTGTGATCTTAAAAAAAAAATAAGCCAGTGTCTTTACTTTAATTATTTCATGGTTCAAAATGCTACTAAAGTATGAAATTTCTACCCAAAGAAATGAAGCTGAGTAAAGTATTGAATTTATATTATTATTGTTCATCATTATTACCAATTATTATCTATTACAACTGCAAAGTTGTATGAATTTGACAAATTATTTTCCTAAAAGAATTTTTTTATTAATTAGGGTTTATTATAATTCTTGTCTCTTTCATAGCAAAAGGTAATTGTTTTCTCTGAAGCATTATTTTTTGAAATTTTATAATTTAGTACTCCAACACTCTCTTTTCTAGGCTTTTGTGACACTATTCTTTCCTGACTCTCTTAGTTTTCTAGAAGGCTACTTCTCTATCTGCTTTGCAACATCTTCATTCAAGTTATACCCACTAATAATGGACTTCCTCCAAGAGTTTTCCTGAATCCTCTTCTTTTCTCAATCTATATTATTTTTTTTTATTATCTCCTCAGCTCCCATGAGTTTAATTTTCATCTCCTGATAAATGATTCACAGATCTACATATCTATCCCTAACATATCTCTTGATTTCTAGTCAGAAATCATTATCAGCCTACTGAACATATCCAACTGGATATCCGTAGATATGATAAAATCAAAGTATCCCCAAAAAAAGCTCATTATCTTTTCTTAAAAACCCTTCCTTCTTCCAAACTTCCCTAATGTTGTCAAGGGAATTATTAGGCTCACAACCTTGGAGTCATTTATCAATTCCTGTCCTGTATACATCCCACATATCCAATATACTGCCAAGTCTTGTTTCTACTTTCATTACATTTCCTGTATAATATATACACATACTGTCACCAACCTGAGGCAGACTTTTATGCCCTCATGCTTGGACTATTGTAATAGTCTTTGGCTTGGTATGATTGCTTCAAGTCTCTTTTTACTCCAAATCATCTTCCATGCAGTTGCCAAAATGATTTTCTAAAGCACAAATCTGACCATATCATCCTCTTACTCAATAATCTCCAATAATATACCATTGCCCCTAGAATCAAAATAAAATCTTTTTTTTCTGTTACATTTAAAACCTTCACAACTTAGCCCTTTCCTTTTGTTCCATTCTTCTTACCACATTAAGCTTTGTGTTGGATTTCGTTTTTAGTGGCACCAGTTATGGACAGAAGGGAAGCAACTCATACAACTCAAGAGTTGGTTATATTTTCAGTGTGAACATTTACACCTCAGAAATCTGAAAATGTTTTATATAAATTAGGGCTTGATTTATTGTTTTCTTTATTATCTAAATTTAAGAAAGTGATTGAGAAAATGTCAGTAATGCAGATTAAATTTAAATGTATTTAGCATATTTATATATTTGTTTTGTTTTGCTTTTTGGAGAAACAGTTGTTAAGGATTTACCTCCATATCCCTACATAATATTATGTTTACAACATATACACATTTGTAGAATATTCACTGCTAATTACTGAAGAATAAGTTAGAGAGCCTAGTCATCTTTCCAGTCCTTGAAATTATCTTTATCAACCTAAAACTCTTCTAGAATACTTCCTGGTATACAGTAGGAACTTGATAAATACTTATGAACTTGTTGGTTAATCATTTAAGAAAACCTTTCAAAATGATGAAATTCCATTTGGGTATTTAAAATATTTACCTGCTTAATTTCAACATCTATAAACCTATCAGAATTCATAAATTTATTAAATGAGACAGAGAACAAATAAAATATGTATTTGAAGAAAAAGAGAAAAGATAAGTAACACAGTGTCAAAACATTTGCAGTTGTAGATTCAAGTAATGGAAAAATAAAATATTTCGCCATTAAGCATTTACTTAGAAAGTGCTACCAAAACAAACAAAATCTTCCAAACACTTTTATTCTCTTTTCTATCTTTGACCTTCTCATTTTATGCCTAACAAAGGGTTCTGAGAGTTATCTCAGTTTAGTCTTCATTTTAAGAGTAATTCCAAAAAATGTGTCCCCCAAAATAGTTGGAACAATTTACAACTTCAGTAACTATTTATCAGTGTGCTTGCCTATTGGTAACTTCTCTATCACTGACATTTCACAAATTTTGTCAACTTTGTCAATTTTGGGGAGTAGAGGGTGAAACATCAGTATTGTATTGGTTAATTTTATTATAAGTAAATGGTTCAATTTTTATAGATTGTCAATAATGATCTGCTGTTCTTCATATCTTTTGACCACTTATTCATTGGAAAAATATTATTAGTGGTGTCTATTTGTATTATTTTTCTATATATTTAAGGATTATATGAAGATGATATTCTAATAATGAGTAAGAGAGTAATATACTTTTGAGGGGGAAAAACACATTTTGAAAGGGGATGCTTGAAAACTTTTCTATCTTTATATGAAATTATTGCAGAACATAATGTGTATCACCTATGAAAACTCTCATCTCTATACTGGAAACATACTTTTCTAATATGTTAAAAATCTTTCAAATGAAGTATTTCAATGTTTTGAGCTAGTTTATTAAAAATATAAAAATGTAACATTTTAATCTGAAGAAATAATTGATTGAAAACCAGGAAATTATAAATTTACTACAAACATTTCAGTAAGTCTGTGTAATTAGGGGATGAGATTTTAGTCTTTTGATTTAATGAATGCAACCAGTGATGTACAATGCAGCCCTCACTATCATTTCATCTATAGGCATTCCCTGATCTGCTTTCTAAACTAATAATAATCTTTATGCCTTAAAATTATGTACAATATAGAAAACATTTATGAAGGAAATATACTATGTACCTAAGGAACAACAGTTTGTCAAAAAGAAAGAAAATTAACTTAGTATGACTTATTATCAATGAACCCATGCTTCCTCTTAGTGATAGACTCTTCTCTAATTACTCACAAACAATAAAACATCTTTAATAATCCATTCTATGAAATCATTAATAAATTAGAGGAACATAGGATAGTTTACATCTCAGACCTGTGGAAGGGGAAGGTCTTTATGACCAAAGCAGAACTAGAGATCATTACTGATCACAAAATAGAAAATTTTGATTATACCAAACTGAAAAGTTTTTGTACAAACAAAACTAATGCAGACAAGATTAGAAGGGAAGCAATAAACTGGGAAAATATTTTTACGTCAAAGGTTCTGATAAAGGCCTCATTTCCAAAATATATAGAGAATTAACTCAATTTATAATAAATCAAGCCATTCTCAATTGAAAATGGTCAAAGGATATGAACAGACAATTCTCAGATGAAGAAATTGAAACTATTTCTAGTCATTGAAAAGATGCTCCAAGTCATTATTAATCAGAGAAATGCAAATTAAGACAACTCTAAGATACCACTACACACCTGTCAGATTGCTAAGATGACAGGAAAAATAATGATGATTGTTGGAGGGGATGTGGGAAAACTGGGACATTGATTCATTGTTGGTGGAGTGTGAGCAGTCCAACCATTTTGGAGGTAGTTTGGAACTATGCTCAAAAGTTATCAAACTGTGCATACCCTTTGATCCAACAGTGTTACTAGGGATTATATCCCAAAGAGATTATAAGAAGGGAAAGGGACCTGTATGTGCCGAATGTTTGTGGCAGCCCTTTTGTAGTGCTAGAAACTGGAAACTGAATGGATGTCCATCAGTTGGAGAATGGTTGAATAAATTGTGTATATAAAATTATGGAATATTACTGTTCTGTAAGAAATGACCAACAGGATGATTTCAGAAGGCCTGGAGAGACTTACACGAACTGATGCTGGTGAAACAGGCAGGACCAGGAGATCATTATATACTTCAACAACAATACTATATGATGACCAGTTCTGATGGATCAGGCCATCCTCAGCAACGAGATCAACCAAATCATTTTAATGGAGCAGTAATGAACTGAACCAGCTATACCAGAAAAAGAACTCTAGGAGATGACTAAAAACCATTCATTGAATTCCCAATCCCTATATTTATGACACCTGCATTTTTGATTTCCTTCCAAAGCTAATTGTACAATAATTCAAGTCTGATTCTTTTTTGTACAGCAAAATAATGTTTTAGTCATGTATACTTATTATGTATCCTAAGTTATATTTTAATATATTTAACATCTACTGGTCATCCTGCCATTTAGGGGAGGGTGGGGAGTAAGAGGTGAAAAATTGGAACAAGAGGTTTGGCAATTGTTAATGCTGTAAAGTTACCCATGTATATATCCTGTAAATAAAAGGCTATTAAATTAAAAAAAAAAAAAAAATAATCCATTCTAGAATTTCATTTGGAAATAACATAAAGTATGTTCCTTTCCCCCCTAAAAGTTAGGATGACATCTGCCATTAAATTTGGGCATTTGTTTATGTGACCATTTTGTTTTTTAAAAAATGCTAAAGTGTACCCAATTTAAACAACAATGTCAAATAACGACAATCGAAGAGAGCAATTAAAAAATTTGAATTAAGCTTATTCCTTGGTTTTGCTTTCCTTTAAAAGAGTCATAGTAGATATGTAGACTATCTAAGGCTCCTCATTATTATAGTACTTAAAAAGATTATTTCAAATGGTACTTCCTCCAAAGTGCCTTTCTCCTTCCTTTCTCTTTCAGGCCTCCCTCTAACATTATGTTTTATAACTGCTCAAGGCATTTATTGTTCAGAATTGAATATTATATGCATCTAATTCGTGTCATGTCCTTCCTCGAGATTATAAAGTGCTTGAGGATAAGCACTGTATATTATCTAAACATTGTATCTCCCCTATTTCACCAATATTTTCTGTATTATATGTAATTTTAAAACAAAAAGAAATACAGAAAGAATCATAAACATAGTAATTCACACAGTAGGTACTTTGAATCCCCAAAAGAGATGAAAGGTACACAAAAAACCATCTGATCTTATGTTTTATTTGTAATGATGAAAAAATTAAGGCTCAAGAAGTGGAACTATTTGCCTAAAGACATAAAGTAGCTGATACCGTGGTGGGATTAAAATAGAGGCCTGGCCTTGGACTAACAAAAATCTGAGTTTAATCTCTTCATTGACTACAGACTAGGAGGTGCTGATAGGCAAAGCACTTAATATTTTAGTGCTGCAGAGAGCTTTCAATGATTAAATGTAGATGAATTACCCATCTCCATTGATGGAGGGAGTTTCCACATTGATGAAATCCCACTGTGACAAAAGTTAAAAAAAAAAAAAAAAAAACCCTGTGCTTATACTGACACAGAATCTCTTGTCCTGAGAAATATACTGAATTAACAAGACAACCTATATAATGTATCACATCATGATTGTTTTCCTGTCCCAAAGTACTATTACTAATGAAATGTCCTCACTATATATAACCCTCACAGTACATGCAATAAAATAACAACATTAAAATGAAATAATTTCATATCATTTGAAATATAGTTTTCTTGGTATCTTCATTTTCATATAGAATGTGATGCTGAGAATAGCTTTATAGTAGGTGACACAATGATTTCTGGGATTGCATGAAAGTGACTATGTTCCCGAATGTCTTGGGAATAAGGAGAGGTTTCAAATGACAGAATTAGGTTTCCATTTATGTATTTTTATATCCTTCCTTTTTTATATCTGAAATTCTGTGTTTGACTACTCAATTTCTGCAGTCTCTGTGGAACAGGGGAGCAAGGAGTGCAGATTCAAGACATTTAATTTGTCAAGTAGCAAATGATAATCCTGATCATGTGTCAAAATTTTGACAAATTCTAAATCATAAAACACTTTAATGCCATTTCTCTCTAAAAATAATACTTATAACATCCAATCATTCTTGCCATGCTACGGTTTGTTATTGTTCCTAAATAAAGGCACATATACAGATTCAAAATGCATTTTGATCTTATTTTGTAATCTCAAGAGACACTCATAAATTTTAAAGTGCCCATTTGTTTTTGATTGCTATTTCAGAAAGAGTTGGGCTCCTTTTAAAAGGGGAGTGTTAAAAGAAGAGAGAGAGTGGAGAATAAAGACTGATCCCTAGAAAGGATATCACCTGAAAGACAGAGTAGTGTTGTAGGAAGTAAACTGAAATTAAAATCAGGAGAACTGATTTGAAATCCTGTTGGAATCCGAACTGTTTACTAGCTGGGTGACTATGAGGTCACTAATAGGTGGCACTGGGTCTGGACCAGGAAGATCTAAGTTCAAATGTGACCTCAGATATTTATTAGTTGGGTGACTCTGGACAAGTCTATTGGCCTACATTTCTTCAAGTATAAAATGGAGATAATAATAGCACCTAACTTGCAGGGTTGCTGTGAAGATCAAATGAGATTAAATTTGTAAAGTGTTAACATAGTGTCTAGTGTCTAGTTAGTATATGCTATATAAAATATTTATATTCCCCCTTTCCTTCTCCTCCTCTTTAATTTGAGCTCCAGTTTTCTCAACTGTAAAAAGCTGGGGGTTGGGGAAAAGGAAATTATAAAAATCTTAGTACCCATCCAACAGGGTTGTAATGAAGATGTAATGAGATAATGTGTGTAAAGTACTGTACAAAACTTAATACATACCATTAGCTACAATTGCTACTAAATTATTTTACCAGTTACAGTGTAACATGTAAGGAAAGAATCAATTCTATAGTACCAGATGCTTTGTACAAAGAAGAAAGGCAAATGAAAAGGATATGACTGTGTTGTCAGCAACTACTCCATTTATTAAATGAATGGCAAGCAGTTATCAACTATCAAGATATATAAATTGTGTTGTGAAATGCAGTGAGTGAATTACATGAAGGTAGAGAGTCATGGAGAGTCAGACTTTACTAAAAAATGACAATAACAATAACAAATTATGTTCAACCTTACACATTATGCATTCTTTAGTTATATTTGTATGGATGAGAGGCAGTTAGCTGGTGCAGTGTCACAGTACAGGACTCGAAGTCAGAAACACTTGAATGCCAATCTGCTTCACACACAGTAATTGTGTGATCCTGGGCAACTCCCTTAGGTTCTTTGTGTCTTGGTTTCTTTGTCCATAAAATGGAGATAATAATAGCATCTATATCATAAAGCTATTATAAGGTCCGAATGAGTTAATAAACATACAGTATTTCTCAACCTAAAAGCATACATTATAGAATTCAACAAAATCATTTTGCTATTAGTAATATATTCTAGTTAATGAGAAAAATCATTCCCTATGTGAATAACCAATTTTCATAAATAAAAAGGTTAAATTTCTACTAAATCTGGGAATAATTCTTTCTTTGCTAGTTCAGAAGACACTTCAAGCTCGAACAGATTTTCCATCTTTTTCATCATTATGAACATTAGTTTTCATTGTATCATAAAATTAGTGAAAATACTGGTTCTAAGGAAATTATGGATGACAAAATAATAGATGAATTAATGTTGTCTGAATTTTATTCTGTTTTGTAGGGAAAACTATTTAGAATTAAATCTAATTGTACCTTTAAATAAAACACATATGAAGTAAATTCAAAAATGTTTGTCTTCAACTTAGTTACATTTTATAATATTAAGATGATATGCCAAAGCCCTGTTTGTAGTGGCCAGAAGCTGAAAAATGAATGGATGCCCATCAATTGGAGAATGGTTGAGTAAATTGTGGTATATGACTGTTATGGAATATTATTGTTCTGTAAGAAATGACCAGCAGAAGGAATACAGAGAGGACTGGCGAGACTTACATGAACTGATGCTGAGCGAAATGAGCAAAACCAGGAAATCATTATATACCTCAACAGCGATACTGTATGAGGATGTATTCTGATGGAAGTGGATTTCTTCAACAAAGACAAGATCCAACTGAGTTTCAATTGATCAAGGATGGACAGAAGCAGCTACACCCAAAGAAAGAACACTAGGAAAGGAATGTAAACTGCTTGCATTTTTTCCTTCTTCCCAGGTTATTTATACCTTCTAAATCCAATTCTCCTTGAGCAACAAGAAAACTGTTCGGTTCTGCACACATATATTATATCCAAGATCCACTGCAATCTATTTAACATGTATAGGACTGCTTTCCATCTTTGGGGAGAGGGCGGAGGGAGGGAGGGGAAAAATCGGAACAGAAGTGAGTGCAAGGGATAATGTTGTAAAAAAACTACCCTGGCATAGGTTCTGTCAATAAAAAGTTATTTAAAAAAAAAAAAAAAAAAAAAAGATGATATGCCAAGTATTTCCTGGCATAAATAAATGAACAGTAAATAAAAGAGAAAAAAACTGTGGAAAGTTCTCTTCTTTAAAAACTGATTCCATACTACTGTTCTATAAGAAAAGACAAGCAAGAAGCTCTCAGTAAAACTGTAAAATTCTCCATGAACTCACACAAAGTGAATGTATTGAGGACAAAGTAATAGTGATGTTGTAGGATGATCAGCCTTCTTAATGGGGAGAAGAGAAAAGGTGGGAGAAAATCTGGAACTCAAAGGTTTTAAAAACAAATGTAAAAAAATGTTTTACATGTAACTGGGAAAAATAAAATATTAAAAAACTGATTCCATAAATCCAACTTGAAAATATTTTGAATTGCTTTTCATTACTTTATAGCAAAATATCTTAGGTTCCTAATTGCAGGAAAAACTTAACTAAGTTTTACCAAAGGCGATTCCATTGGAGTCAAGGGAGATACATTCTGAAAGGGAAAGAAGTAGGATATAAGCAAAAGAAGAAAAAGTGATCAGTTTTTAAAGTTCCTAAGTGTAAAAAGTAGGTCCTTTTGGTAACTAAAGGTTTATTTAAAATTACACTGAAAACTGAAATTTGCTTTGACTCAGTACCAGTGCCAGTACCTGACAATTATGTAACACAGCTAATAATACTCATTAACAAAAATAAAAAACCTCTGAACAGTGAAAATGTCACAAATTCAATATACTCAAGACTATGGTCTGTAGATAGGTATATGTTAAAAAAGAGGTATCTTGTCAAAATGAAATAGATTATTATTTTCAAAGTTAGAGACTCTGAAAATGTCAAAAATTGAGTAGCAAAGGGAAAAAAACCAGGAAACAACTAAAAACAATTCTAGAACTCTAAGTGTAGATTGGGATTATTTATTGCAGGGTCAAGCACATATTTCAACAGCCTATGGAGGTAACTATTACTTATTAATTTATTTTTATACTATCATACCTATACTACTCTCTCAATACAAATAGGCACCAGCAGAGGTAACTAGATGACGCAGTAGATAAAGCACTATTTCTTGAGTCTGAAGGACTTGAATTCAGATATGAACTCAGACACTTCATACTTCCTAGTTGTGTGATGCTGGGCAAGTCACTTGACCCCAATTGTTCTTACATAATAACAAAAACAAATAGGCTTTGCTCATAGGATTGGTTGATAACTTTTCTCAAGATCAAAAGGATCATTTTGTGAGTGAGTTGTCCTCTTAACAAAGTACCTCACAAGCCCTGACCAGTAAACTTCCCTTTCAGACAGTTTTCTTAATTAGCTTTTAAAATTTTTATTTATTCAAATGACATAGCAAGAAAAGTAGTTATGAAACATTTCCCACCAAATATGGAGTACATACTTCCACAAATATGAGGGTAAGAGTGAACACAATGTATAATGATAGCAGACCATGTGCAAAATATAATGATAGCTATTTTAGCTATCATTTATAGTGTTATGCCCATAGTCAGGGTAATTCAGAGCTTTTAAATATCTGGGTCTCAATGTACTTTCTTTCTCTAAAGGGTTATCATGAAACTTGTTGCAGGGTACTTTATCAATGATGCACAAGTTCCTCTGATATTCTGTAGGGCTGCCTCTTCAAAGAGAGTGGTGTCTCAATATATAGACCCAATTTCTAATCTAGATCAATTTATGGAACTGGCTTTTCATTGGAAACTGCTGCTATTGAACCAGGCTGGGCAGTCACTCTGACTGGGACAATTTACTTAGCTACTGGGTTTTCATAGGAACTGCATTTCTACTGGACTCATTGATTCAATGATATTGCGGATTCAGTTTTCAATGTGCAGGTACAGTTTTTATCACCTTAAGCTTCCATCTTGGCTAAGTGTTATAGCTCTCTTGTTAGCTAAAATGTTAGAGCACTTCTTTTCCAGCAAGAACTGATTCCTTTACACTTAAAAGGCCTTTCCATTTATATTCTGGTGTCTTTGTCTCTTATGACTTAACAATCTTGCTGAAATAGATATGGGACATAATCTTATATAACATTTTTAGATTGACAATCCCAAAAGTTAAATGGTTTGCTCCAGATCACACTACTAGGAAATATTGAAGTCACAAATTGAGCCAAAGTCTAAGCAATCTATCAACTATACCATGCTGTCTCTTTGTCATTAATGATCATAACAATGACATTAAATCATATAGAAATGGTTAATATCTAGCAAATTTTTTCCACCTAATAAAGAAGGGAACTATAGTTCAAGATTTTTATCTAAATGACTGAAATAAAAACCATCTTTGTCCTTAAATTTTATTATTTGGGAAGTTCATATAAATGACATATTTTCTGAGACATTTGATATGAGATATTATGGTGTTACATCTAGTATCAGTTTATTTTCATCTTTGATGGTAGGAAAGGAAAAAAAAACCTAAATTATGTGACAGGCACTATATCAAGTGCTTTACAAATATCTTATTTGATCTATACAACAACTGAGGTAGTTGCATTATTATTCTTATTTGATCATTAAGGAAATTAAGGCAGACAGAAGTTAAGTCATTTGTCCCTGGCCATACAAGTAGTGAATGTCTGAAAATGGATTTGTACTGAGGTCTTTTTTACTCCTTACTGTGATAGCAAAAAAAAAAAAAAAAAAAAAAAAAAAAAACCAACAACAACAACCCAGTTACAGTTTTTAGTATAATCAGTTGCCCCCTCTTCCTCCCATTATGAACTTGGATTATTACCTCTTACTTCAGTGAGAGGTAGCTCAGTGGCACAGTGAACAGAGTTCTGGGCCTGGAGTCATCTTCCTGAATTCACATCTAGCCTCTGACACTTACTAGCTATGTGATTCTGGGCAAGTCACTAAATTCTATTTGTCTCAGTTTCCTCATCTATAAAATGAGCTGGAGAATGAAATGGCAAATTATGTCAGTGCCTTTGCCAAGAAAACCCCAAATAAAGTCACAAAGTGTCTGACACTACTGAAAGACAGGCCTGTGAATTTTCATAAGGAGGGATATTGGATACTCAAAGCCAATAAACTCATGATTAATCCTAAATTTCTGGATTAAAGTTCTAGCTCTGTGTTCTTTCCTTAAATAGAATATAAGCTCTTTAGACAGTTTCATTTTTGTTTTTGTGTTTCTATTGCCTAGTACAGCGTCTCACTGGTGCTAGGTCTTTAATAAATATTTATTGATTAATAGAGCAACTGATTTATTGACTGGAAGTATGACACAGTCAAGTCACCTTATCACTTTCTTCCTCAGTTTTTCCTTTATAAATAAAAATAATATTTCTCCTCCTTATCTTACAAAGTTATTGAAAGTAAAACACTTTATAAATCTTCAGGCAATCAATCAACATTTATTAAATGTCTACTATGTGCCTTGCACAATGCTGAGGGTTAGGGATACAAAAAGAAGCAAAAAAAAAATTCGCCTCTGATCTCAAGGAGCTTAAATTTAACGGAAGAAGGCAACTTCCAAAGATATAGAAAGCAATTCCATATACAGGATAAATAGAAAATAATTAACAGAGGGAAGAATGAAGAATTAAGAGGGGTTAAGGAAGGCTTCCCATAAAAGCAAAGATTTTAATTGAATTTAAAGTTGTTAGGGAGACTAATAATCTGAATTGAGGAGGAAGAGCATTACAGGCATACAGTGTAGCCTTGATTGATTAACAGGAACTCTCAAGTTAGGAAACTCTTTTTGCCAATGAAGATTCCTTTTCTGGAATTTCTAGTCTTAGAGTGTAGTCTTGAGTGTAGGAGCACTAAAAAGTTGAAAGATGTATCTAGGATTATATACAGTAATATTTCCTTACTACCAGCGTTTCAAAGAGAAAGCTTTTTCCAGAGACCTGCTAGAATTGGGGGTAAAGTAGGCTAGGTGCAGTTATTTTCATCACATTCTTGGTGGATTCTTGAAACAGTAATAGCGCACCCCCAAAGGGATATGAAACTTGACCTTGGGAGTATGGGTTGTTTCTGAAAGGATAGTTAGTTAAAAGACTATAGAATATAAGAAGGGAAGGAGGGAGGGAGAGAAGAAAGAAGGAAGGATGGTAGGAGGAAGGGAGACAAAGAGGAAGAAAGAAAAGAAAGAAGAAAGGGAGGAAGGAAGGAGGGAGAGAGGAAAAAAAGGAAGGGAGGAAGGAAGAAACAAAGGAAGGAAGGAAAAAGAAAAGGAAGAAAGAAAGGGAGGAGGGAAGAAGGAGGGATGGAGGGAGAGAAGAAGGAAGAGAAAGAGGAAGGGAGGTTACTTCTTTATTTTTTACAATTTCTCAGAGGACAGAGAATATTTTCGTTAGGTGTGGGGATGGATCGAAAAGCGAACTCTTAGGCTTAAAAGCAAGTTAATAATCTCTGCACTAGGATGGCTAGAGTTAACTACCCAACAACCACTAAAGCCTTCTCCACAGAGCCCAATTTTGAAAGTCCACACTCCCTCATGATAGAAATGCCTATGCAGAAAGGTCCCATCTCAGAGTGGGAGTGAATCCTAGGAAAACTCTGTCCACAAAAAAGTAGGAGAAGAATAGAGTGACTACTCTGCAGTCTCAGAATAAAACTAAAATCCATTTCAGGCCCAAAGCTTTATGATATTAGAAGTACTTCACAGAAAGACAAGAAAATAGATTTGATTCATTATAAATTATTATAAAAATATCATGCTGAAATAAAAATAATATATAATATATATAATTATAATTATATATGTCATATATAATATAATATATAACATATAACTTTAAAATACATTTATTAAATTTTGTAGGCTACCTAGAGAAATTTTTTCCTAAAATATTTTTCTTTAATTTCATATATTAATAGACTGCAGTAAAAATATGTGGATCAGATGACTTCTATATGTAGTGTAATAACAAAGCTAGTGTATATGTAGTATTTTAAAGTTTGTGAAGCATTTTGTATCTGTTAATTCATTTTCTCTTCATAACAATACTGAGAAAACTATTATTATTAGTCTTGTTTTACAGTTGAGGAAACTGAGACAAATTAAGTGACTTTTCCAAAGGTCATGCATATAGATACACACATATGAAGAGAGTCACAGCTAAATAAACACACATACACATACATGAAACAAGATTCAAAATCATGTATTCCTGATTCTAAATCCTCTGCCCTGTCTTATCATCAATCTGCCTCAATTCTATGAACCCGTGAAATCAGAGTAAGACAAGATAATTAACAAAATATTCTAATACTTCTTTTCCAATTTCTGTTCATCTTTGGAAAGACAAAACTAGGAAAATTATGAATTTTTAATTTCTTTTGGGTTTTTTTTAGGCCTTCCTATATTTATATAATTATTGATTTTCTAAGTACTAGAAAATATAGCTAGAGAACTATTTATTGCCAAGTGATACCTACTCTTTCTAGATATATATCCCAAATTAAACTTGCCTAGTAATTTTTGGAAACTTTAATCTTTATCTGTGTTTCTTAATCTCATCTGATGAAAACTCATTTTAGGTAAAAGAAATACTCTCTTACCTGTCATCATCCCATAGGTAGACTGTTGGTTTCCATAATGGCAGGAAGGTACGGAATAATGAAGACTTGCTGATGTATTTCCAAAAGTTGTCATGGAGAAATGCATGTGCGAAAATTTAGGAGTTTGGATCAAAGACAAAATAGACGGGACTGGTAAGAAAATGTATGAGGATTCAAGACATATTCTTTTCAACCCAGAAATACATAATACATATATATCTATGTCTATATAAATATTATGTTATTTTAAAAAGTTAATTGTTAATAATTCCTCAATTGGATGAAATCTCTTGTAAATAACATACAATAGGATTTTCATTTCTCAAAAATGATAATCATTAAAAGGTCTTACTTGAGTAGAACTTCATTATAATGCCAAGTCATCTATCAATTTTATAGATAAAACTTCGTCATAGTGAGCTTTGTGGAATACTTTGATAATTAGATCACCTAAGATATGTACTCTGAATTGGCACATATAGCAAACTTCACTTAGCAAGGATAAGTTGCAAAGTGATATTTCTTTCTATTAAATTTAATGATAATTAAAATAAATATCTTACAATAAAAAATGTTAATTGTATTTCTAGATATTTTACAAAATTTTCTTATAAAAGTAAAATAGTAAACTTATTCAATATATAGTTAATGCTAGGAAAAAAAACCCAACCACATCAAAAGTCTGATATTAAAACAAACAAACAAACTTCACTGATGTTAATTTATTAGGCACAATGATATATGGGGTATTTACATATTATAATTTACTTATATAATCTTAGTACCCATACAATTGAATCAGCACACTTGTCCATTCTGGTTATAAAATCTTCCAAAAATTATTAAAAGTAATTCCAAAATGACCTGAGTAGCTTGATCTTGATAGTTGAAGCTGTTAACATTTATAGATACTGCTTCATTCAAAATTAATGATGGGTTTATATGATTTAATTATGCAACTTGAGACATTTATCATGTTTGCCAAAGTCAAAGTTACAAAGTGTATAGGAAGCTAGCTTCAGAGTCAAGAAGACACAGCTTCAAGTCCCATCTGACAAATAACTGGCTGTGTTAATACTGGCTCCTCACTTTTTCAGGTCCCAGTTAACTCTATAAGTCTAGAAAATATAAGGGAGTGTATGGATGTGCATTGGTAGAAGGTATTTCTCTACTGGGAGACTCTATAACAGTATAATCCTAATTCCTACCTATCATGTCACATTAACAAACTTCTTATCAAAGTTTAGAAAAACAGAAATGAGTAAAAGAAAGAATACAGAATATTATAGATTACTGTATGAATTTCTATAATTTTGATATTATTTGATTTCCCTTAAAAAGGTATACTAATTTTTTTTAAATTAAAAGTGTAAAAGATAATACAAAGTTTAAAATTAGAGAAATTTAAATTAAGATTATGTTTAGGATTTTAAAATTAATTAAGAATAGGCTTCCTCTTGTGAATTAAAAAAAAGTTATAGTATAGATGAGTTCCCCTTTGTCAACTAATAAATATAATCTAACTCACCTTTAAATAATAAGGTCTGACAAATTTAAATTTTTTTCTCTGGTTTAGGAAAATAAGTAATTAAACAAATATACACAAATAATTAGATGCCTGAATATTTTGCTGTCAATAATGACTAATTATGAAGCTTTATTTTAGCAACAACAAAAAAAGGATTTCTCATTAATATTTCAGTATTCCAAGTATCATGTATTTACTGTGCCAATGTAGATTGTCTTAGAAGACAGTTTTTTGTTTTTGTTTTTAGTTTGCTATGGACAGAAATATTTAATGCCTTGTGGCTGAAAAATTCTATACCCTGTAGCCAGCCTAATAAGTCTTTCCAAAGTTAGCTAGAGCTGGACTCAGATAATGTGAAGTCTTTCTAGATTTGTAGACAGAACTTCCATCAAGTTATTATATTCTTTGAGAAATAGTGGATTTTTTCCTAATTTAAAAAAAAAAGATTAAAACACTTTTTCATATTCATACATATATATCTTGTTTACAATTCATTCTAACAACCTTCTGGGTTTTCATTTATTTTTATGTTCTTTTGATTTGAAATTTGGAAAGGAATGAAGGTAAACTACATTGAAATTTAACACATGAAATTATTCTGGGACATAGTTTTATTTAATGAATTAAAAAAAGCAAATGAAGAATTCTGTGTTATGTAAATGCTTTTTTTGTTCTCTGAATTGAAAATAAAATTAATTTCTAATACAAATCAATCCATCAATCAATCAAAAGCAGGCTTTTTATTTAGTTAATTATATAGATAATTGTCTCAGTTTCATATTTCTTTTTATGAACAAATAGGCAACATAGACGGTTTTTCTACATTGCTATTGTATACCTTTGTATACACAGTGTTACCATATCCATTTTTACCATTGAATAAGTATATATTGGGATCCAATATTATTTTACAAGAAAAAAAATAACTGTTTTAATAACTATACTTTTTGACCTTTTTCTCTAAATGAAATTTATTTTTCAGTATTTTCATTAATGCTATTTATTGGGTTAATGGAATTTTCTTTTAATTTGGCCTGTAAAATTATCCATGATAATATGTTCTATCATGAAAACTTGATATCACAGAAGATTCATTATATATGGGGAAAATATTTCCCCAGAACCCAGATATCTTAGTCTTCAACGAAGTTTTGAGTATGATTTAGATTTGAATGAACAGTGGTCAATAATGTATTTGTTGACCTACTTATATTTAGACTATGAACTTTATCATAAAAGCATATTGTGAAAAACTCAGAAATTTTAAAATGTATCTACAAATAAAAAAGTAAGCAGTCTTTATATAAAAGTTTTATTTCTTTTCAATAAAGGCTTTTTACATATATTTCAGAAAGGGGAAAACTGCAATCTATTCTTCCAGTATTGCTGGTATAGGCAATTTATATTTTTATGGATTGACTACTTTATAGTTCAACTTTTTAGAATGCAATATAACTACATCATTGCACAATAAAAATAAAAATGAGTAATGTTGAGCCCACGAGTTATTAGTTTTGTAATAATTGTGTTATTTGGGTTTGGTCAATTCTAGGACAAAAGTGTAGAAAATATTTTTTAAAATTTCTAAGTTTCTTTATTCACTATGGAGGATGATTATAGTTTAAGACTAATACAATTTTAAACACTTATATTAGTTCTACAGATATATTGACTCTTTTTTAAACTTTGCTTTAAAAAAAAAACCCTCAAGTTTCTTGTTTCTTTTTAAATTCCCCCCATCATCAGAATCAATTCAAAACAATTATGGATATCATACAACAATTTCACTTGTTATCTGGTTTGGGGATGAATTTTTGGGACTTAAGAGGATGTAGTGTAATTGGAGCTAAAAGTAAAAGTAAAACCTTAAGAGAATCTATCACTTTCCCAAACCAATGAGACATATTACTTTTTATCTGCCATTTCCAAGACATTAGTTCATTTAGTTGATATATGTTATACAAAAAAAATTTCCTTTAAAATAGCCATCAGGTTACAAATGTTCTAATTACTTAATCATGTTGTAACAAATTCAGTTTCACTTGCTAATAACCAAAATCAGAAATTCATCATCTATATCAAATTACATTATTTAGCATCATATATAAAGGAAAATTAGTATGGGAAAAATGCTAAATAATATAATTTTCTTTTATATATGATTTTTGTTTGAGAAAAGTGTTTTAACAGCTTTTTTTTTCTTTTTTTAGCTTTAATTTGTAACGCTGCATAACCTTTACTAATTCCTCAAGTATATTTGAATTTTATTAATAAATTTAGAATGATGTAAATTTTAAAGCTAAAATTCTCAAATGACTATAACTGAAAAATAATGTTATTGGAATTAATAAAGTCAGTACCTGTTGACACTACATTCGTAGCATGGTTGGAGGCTGGCAAGCATTCAGCAGCACTGTGATGCATTATCAGAGGCAGAGTAGCAGAAGATTCAGAATTCAAAGAAACAAAACTATCAACTGAAGTAAAAGGTTGGCAACTCATCCCCAAATCAGAGAAAGAAAAGAAAAAAAATGCTATTTGCTGGATTAGAACTTTAGGCTATTAACCTACAAAGTGCTATCTCAATTCTCCTTACTTGCATATATACATCATGAGGGCTCTGGAGCACAGAAAGGGCATGTGCAGGTATTTATATTGCCTGGAAATCCCTTCTTACATTTTAATGTTCTTTCTGCAGGAGTTTTACTATATAAGCCCAAAGCCTTCTTCCTTCTTATCCAAACAGAACTCACACCCAATTTAACAGGTAGAGAGAGGGAGGGTGGCCTGTTGAGGTAAGAGAGAAACCTGAGATCATAATTGACAGCTTCTATAAGTCAAGTCTTTAGAGAGGAATGCAGTAGTTTAGATAAAGTAGCCTTCTAGAAGGTCCAACAATAGATTAAAAAAGAAAAAATATTAACAAACATTAGATAGGCATTTGTTATTTACAGGATCTCAAATGCCAACATCTCAAATCTTTCCTCTTTGAAGAAAACCAAAGCTCATAATTTGCTCATAAATCTATAAAGAAAAAAAAAAAACACATTGTAAAATGATTTTTGCCTTTCAGAGAGAATTTCTTTCAGTTAGTTAGTTAGGCAATACATAACCTATTTTCTGAACAAATTTAGAAATTTGAATCCATGATATTTGCTATCTATTTTATTTATTATAATGCTCCATTATAAAATGGAGCACTGTATTTCATAGAAATTGGCACCAAAAAATGAAAAGAGATTGTATCCAATTTTCATCCTTTTCTTTCTTCTCTTGTCCCTCCCACCTGTCACTAATTTCTAGATTTGAGTCAAATTCTGTGATACATATTACCTTAGAAAGCAGCCCTGGCTTCACATTAATCTGAATTCAATATTGGAATGTTTTTAGTAATCAGTATTCTCTGGTTCATTGTGAGATGCAGCAGAGTGTTGTTATTAGACAGAAGAACTCTTAGGCTCAAATTCTGACTAAAACATAGTAATTTGCATGACGCTGTGCAAGTCAAATGACATTATATATTTTTTTTTCCTTTTTTATTTTTTTTTCAGAGGAGAGGGAACAAGGCAATGGGAGTTAAGTGACTTGTCAGGGGTCACATAGCTCTTAAGTGTCTAGTATTCTGAGACTGTTCTCAGGTCCTCCAGGGCCAGTGCTCTCTCCACTGTACCACCTAGCTGTCCCTACTGCTCTGTATTTTTTAGGCAATTCTCTAAGACTAAGTTGCAGAGAAGATGCTGATTTACACTGCTAAATGAAGAGTTTCCTAAACTAATGAAATCATTGGTTTAATTTCTATTCCTGTCCTCATCCTTATGTTTATAAGCAGTCCAGATCCAATCCTTAGGAACATTTTAATTTGACTTATTTGCAGTTCTTACCTATATATGTCTTCAGATTACTTAAAAGCAAGCATATTTATTTGGAATTGAACAAGGAACAAGTTTACTATAAATAACAAAGCAAGCAGAGAGACTGGTATCAGAAAAGGTTACCTTCCCATAGACCCCATCTTTGCCCAGAAAAAGTAACTGCAAGTACTCTCAACTTCCATTGAAGGAACTACTCCTTTGTTGAACCTCATCTTCCCAAGAATTTATATCGTTAGTCTCTGTTGAGTTGCCATCATGGGATTAAAATGTCTCCAAGCAAAGGAAGGATTCTGTCTGAATCATTAGAGAGATTTTTCTTTGGATGTTCATAGTCCATATGATTCATCATACCGAAGAAGGCCAAGGTCCAGCTTTACTTCTCCATATCATGAGTCTGTGTTTCTTGGCTGCTTGACATTATCTTTCCACTAACTGTCTCTTGCTTGAATTTGGCCTTCAATGGCCCCTTTCTCCATCTTTCTTGGACTCTTGTCTTTTTCTCTTTCTGTGTGTGTCCCTCTCTGTCTCTGTGTATCTTTCCGTGTCCCTGCTCCATCTCTCTGATCAGCATGGTCCACAGTATTGTAAAGGCTCTCATTAACACTTTGTTGCCCTGCATTTCTTCCTCTCCACTTCCACCATTATTTCTATTTCTGCCATTTACTTCTTGTTTTTGCTTCTGTTCATTTCTGATGAATGTATTATAGCTCTTTTAAAATGAGACAATCTAGGCTAACAGACCTTTCTTTGGATTCAGGCCCACATCTCTACACTATGCGGAAAAGGTCTTCTGGGGCTAAGGGGACCTCTTAACTTTCCTGTTTTAAAAAATAGTCTCCAGTTTTCACTTCTAGCAAAGTTTCAGGAACAAGATTCCAGTCATCTGTTGCTCTTCTCAGGTTGCATGTATTGTACCTCCAACAGGGCTACCGAATATTTTTGCAACTGGAGAAAAACATTTGTTCATTTTTCTGTTTATTTTTCTCTCAGCATACCTTCCAAGCCCATTCCTCCACTGCTCTATCCCCTACAACCAGGACTTCCAAATTACCCTAAACTTAGCCTTTGAGAATCTTACAAGAAATCACTAGCTACACCAAAGTAAGGAGGACAAAGCTGAGAGTTTCTGCTGTCAACTCTGACTCAATGACCAAAAATCACATTTGCATCATGTATATTTCAAAGAATCTATTCTCTGTGGGTACAGTTTTCAAAGGTACAGATCGCAATATACATGATTTACTATCCTGTGCAAATCTTTTTTATGTCCTTTCATAAATTCTGTCTAAATCCTTAGCTGTTGAAGGCTGCTTTCTAGGTCTATTGACAGGATGTGAGTGCAGAAAAAAAAACTGTCTAGAACTTATCTCCCATTCTCACAACATAATTGAACCATTCTTTCTGGAAATATATTATTTTGATATCTTTTACACAAATTTTTTTTCATGCAATTTTTCTGTTACGTTGACAATAGTCATTTTTGAAGGGGACCAATGACCATGGGATGATGTCTTGATTTGCTTCTGAGTTGAATTTAGTGAAGTAGAGTTGCACAAAATCATCAACATTACTCTCTCTTCTAGAGTCATCAAAGTCAAGATGACTCACAATGGCCCAGAATGCAGTGACCTTGATGTCACCTTGATGTCATGACCTAGATTTCCAATTGAAAAGAGATTACTTACTTATCTTGGAGTTTGAAGTTACTCACTAGGACTATTAGGCAGAGATTTCCAACTGAATGAGACCACTTAATTTTCTGGAAAGCTTTGTCTGGGAAAGATATGCTTTTCCCAGGGGAGAGCCTGAGACCCCAAATCACCCTTCTTTTACAGATTAAAGGGGACACAGTTTCAGGGTTCACCCCTATCATTTAGTCTTATTTCTGGACTGGTTTATCTTCTTGAAGTTAAATGCCAACTAGTAAAAATTTTTCAAATGAGCATTTTGGAAATTTGAAATTATCTAAAGCTTCAGTGAATTATAATTTGTGATTAGAAGTTATAAAAATAAGAAACACGCAATGAATATTACAATTTGCAGAGCCACTAGAAGAATAAGAAGAATTTGATATTTCAGTGATCTTAGATATCACTGATTATGAGCACACCTTCTATTGATGCTAGTTGCAACTAACTCATACTTAAAATTTTTCTTAATTCTTGTGAATATCTTCTTATAAATATTCCATAGAAAATCTGCACCAAGTGATCCCCCCATGTTTTACGTTCTATGGCATCCAATGCACCATTCATGGTACCCATCTATTTTTCTTGATACATGACTGATTTACTTCCATTTCTGATCATACTTTTCCTGTAAGTTACCTTTTTTTTCACTTCTTATATTCAAATCCATCTGCACTTTGGTTATCCAGAGATTGTGTAATTAGCTATAGAGCATTACCAGGAAAATATTTGTATTAAAATATGGCTATTGAGTTTGTTTTGTTTTGTTTTACTTTGGTCTCAGGGGAGTTCAAAACTATTGAAAGTACTGCACAATTTCCCAAATGCAAATCTACTCTGAATATCATTTGAAAAAAATGTAATTCAATTATGGACTCAGGTCATTGTCTTTTTCCTATGTCTTTCCCAGAAATATATATTGATAGACTAATTCAATGGGTTTCCAACTACAGATTATATTCTATACAATAGGTCCTCTTCTTCCATGTTGTTGGTCTCATTGTTTTTCTGTATGCATTGTAAGAGTGTGCATGAATTTCACCAAGGAAGTCTTCAATACTCTGGTACTTGATGCAATCAGCAAAATGTTTTCTGAAAGATGAGCATCTGGAGGATTTTGCCTTCTCATTGGAACCTTTCTTCACTCTACAGGGAATTTATCTTCCAAGTTTATCATGAATGCTTTTTTTTTTTACACATCCCACCCCCACTCCTCTGAAGAAAATACTGGATATAATGAACACTGAGCAACATCACAAGAATTGAAATTGACTAGTCTTAACAGATAGGAAATGACTAGTTAATGATGTGAGAATCATTTAAAAGTCATTTGGACTTATGCTATCAGATTACTAAACAGTTAAAGAAAAGGTTAAAATCAATACCAAATTAGAAGGATAAAGATACAGTTATAATAGCTCTATTCTGGGCCTCCTCAGCAAAGACAATGATGCTGAAAAATGGCAAATTGATAAAGAATGGGCAGAATGAGTACATCACACTCAAAATGGGTAGTCTATGATTTTCATCACTGGAGAGAATACATAATTTAAAAATTATATCTTTATTTTAAAAACACAGATAGTTTTCAATATTCCCCATTGTAAAACTTTGTGTTCCAAATTTTTTTCTCCCTCCCTTTCCTCTACCCCCTTCCCTAGACAGCAAGTAATCCAAATATATGTTAAACATATGCAATTCTTATATACATATTACCACAATTAGCTTGCTGCATAAGAAAAATAAGATCAAAATGGGAAAAATGAGAAAGAAAACGAAATGCAAGTAAACAACAACCAAAAAAAGTGAAAATACTATGTTGTGAACCATACTCACACTCCTCTCTCTGAGTACAGATGACTCTTTCCATCACAAGCTCATTGGAACTGGGCTGGATCACCTTGCTATTGAAAAGAGCCATGTCTATCACAATCCATCATCATATAATCTTGTTGTTGCTGTGTACAATGTTCTCTTGGTTCTATTCACTTCATTTAGCATCAGTTCATGTAAGTCTCTCCAGGCCTTTCTGGAATCATACTGAAGCGGGTTGTGCTCCCTTTAAGAAACTGTATTTCCTATTGATCTGTGATTCTTTTCAAATTCCCAGCCCTTCCTGGCTGAGGCATCTCCTCCCCAGACAAGTTGTCTTTCCAGGATGTCAGAGCCTTTGATTCAATTACAAATACTGGTCAAAAATCATCCCTTTGAATTCCAACAGGAGATCCCAGCTTGTCCCAGCCCCAATTCTGACTTTCTTGGGCTGCCCAGCCCCCACTGGTTCTGATCTGCTCAGGCTTCCCAACTCCCACCAAGTCACCCAATATAATAAGTGTCCATCAACTAAAGTCTTTGCAGATGGACCTCAGTAGCTCACTCAGTTGCCAGGACTTTCTGTCCATTGAGAACTGCGTTCTCTGTGCAAAACTCCATTTTCCATAGATCTGCCACTATAGAAGTCAGTCTCTGGGTAAACTGATTTCTATCTAACAATAAACTTTCATTTTGCAACTAATATTTGGGAATATTAGGAATGAATTCTTTCACTCCTAAAACCTGCGGCTGATTTAAAGGGGATTGATTGTCTCATAACCACTAACCTCTAGACCACCAGGAATCTAGACCACTCAAACAGCATTAATACTGCTTATTCAGCCATTCTCCAACTGATGGGCATCCATTCACTTTCCATTTCCTTCTCATTACAAAAAGGGCTACTACAAATACATCTCTTTGGGATGCAAGCCCAGTAGAAATACTGTTAAGTCAAAAAGTATGCACATTTTGATAGTCCTTTGGGCAGAGTTTGATTTTGCTCTCCAGAATGATTGGACCAGTTCACAACTCCACCAACAATGTATTAGTGTCCCAGTTTTCCCACATTCCCCTCCAACACGCATCATTATCTTTTCCTGTTATCTTAGCCAATCTGAGAGGTGTATAGTGGTACCTCAGAGTTGTCTTAATTTGCATTTCTATGATCAATAGTGACTTAGAGCATTTTTATATCACTAGAAATTGTTTTAATTTTTTCATCTGAAAATTATCTGTTCATACCCTTTGACCATTTACCACCTGAAGAATGGCCTGTATTGTTATATATTTGAGTCAATTCTCTCTGTATTTTAGAAATGAAGCCTTTATTAGAACTCTTGGATGTAAAAAAAATTTCCCCCCCAGTTTACTGCTTCCCTTCTAATCTTGTCTGCATTAGTTTTGTTTGCACAAAAACTTTTTAACTTAATGTAATCAAAATTATCCATTTTGCATTACATAATATACTCTTAGTTCTTCTTTGGCCACTAATTCCTTCGTTCTCTGAAAGATAGACTACCTTTGCTTTTCTAATTTATAGTATACCAAGTTTATAGTATCACTCTTTGTCTAAATCAGGGCCCCATTTTGACCTTTTCTTGGTATAGGGTATCAGTTGTGGGTCAATGCCTAGTTTCTGCCATACTAATTTCCAATTTTACCAGCACTTTTTGTGAAATAATGAATTCTCTCAAAAGCTGGAGTCTTTGGGTTTATCAGACATTAAATTACTATTGCTTTTGACTATTGTATTTTATGAACCTAATCTATTCTACTGATCAACTGAGAGTACAATAAATTAATAAGTAACAGGTCCATTGTGTATTGGAGAAAGAAAATGACCTTGATTCTTATTGAAGAGCAATGCTCTAGAGTATATATTATTTTGCATTTACACCAGGAAGACTTGCATTTAAAGATACAGCTGCACAAACTATGCTATTTAACTTCTCTAAAGCTTAGATTTTTAGTTTATTTTTATTTTTTTAATGTGGAAAGTGAAAATTATAACATCAGCAGTATGTAATTCAGAAGCATGTTGTAAGACTTAAATGGGGTAATATACACAAATAATTTTGCACACCATCAAATACTATATTTAGAGATATTAACTCATTTTCTGTGGTAATCACCATGAGAATAAAAAAAAAAAAAAAACAGGAAACCAATTTAGCAATAAAGTGCTATATGACCATGTGAAATAAAAATATAAGACATTCAAGAATAATACTAGTTTAAAATACACATTCATCTTTAAAATATTAAAGAGGAGAACGATAAAAGACAATGAGTATTATCACCTCAAAAGACAGTAGAATTTAACTAGGGAAAATAAGTCATTAAAAAACGTGTCATTGATGCGGGAAAGATTCCAATCTTTGATTCCCAACCCCCCTAGCTAATGTAAATTACCCTTTGACTCACAAATCCTGGTCCCTTTGAATTCCAATAGAAGGTCCGGACCTATCCCAGCCCCACCCAGATCTGAGCCAACTTTGGGGCTACACCCCAAAGCCCCTCGAGCTAAGTCTCCGACTTAAAAGGACCACACTGGGAACCCCTCTTTGCAGAGATTCCAAACATGGTCGCCATGTGAGGACCCTCTGTCCACTGGACCCTCTGTCCAGTGCCCTCCTTATCTCTACCTTCACCTATCTCCTACTTCTAAACTCTCCAGGACCCTCTGTCCAGTGCCCTCCTTATCTCTACCTTCACCTATCTCCTACTTCTAAACTCAATAATAAACCTCTTTTATTAATCTAGCTCTCTGGGCCAATAAATGCTTTTATTGGGACTCCGCGCCATTTCTAGACCTCATATACCGCCGTATCCTTGTGCTGAATCTAAGGGAGTTGCAGGGGAACTCTGTTTGACTCCCTGTACCCCAAACCTGCCACTAGACCTTAACTAAACCCTAATTTCATTTAGGTACCCCAAATGTAGACCTCAACATGTGGTCTACACCTCAACATTCGGTTCCTAACCTCAACATTTGGTTCCTAACCTCAACATCATGAAACCCAACTAAGCTGCATCATTTAAATTTTTTTTTAAAAGTTTAAAAAAACCATGAAAATGGGAAAAAATTGATAGTGTTTTAATACTATTTTTTGTCATTAATTATAATGAACACTAACACATCCCAAAGGAGAGAGGAGAAACAGGCAGTTTAAAAAGTAATAATTAAGTTAGGCTAATATTTAAAGGTTGCTGACAATATACTGAACAATAATAGGATTTTAAAATTTCATTGCACATACTAAATAATTAAGACATATTTTGTGGTGACAAAATTCTAAAAGTTTTTCAAGATGCTAAATATTCCAAGATATTTTCAATCAGTGTAGAGACCAGGCTTCTCATTTCTAAATTTAGATTCTTTTAAGGAGTTTTCTCTTTAGATATATATTAATTAACTTTGGTAATAGGACCAGGTGTCAGGCTTTATGTCATTAGTAGTATTACATTCATGTATTCCTCTAAATTCTAAATCTCAGACATGCTAAAGCAATGTTTTGTGTATGAGCTTGCACAGAAATTACTCAAAATGTATGTTTGGCATTATAGTTTTTGTTTTTAAATTATAAGATAAAACAATGAGATGTAAAAGAGTCATACTTATTATCTTTTAATTGTGTTCTTAATATTCAAAGTTTAATGTCTGAATGATATGATATAATATGGTGGACACCGCTAGACCTGCCTACCTCAGAAATAGCCTACCACTTAGTATATTATATTCCTTCTCAACATCATTCATTTGGGGTAAGGCATTAACTTGAGAAAGCCCCACTTAAAATGCAAATGTGTTACCCTGAAGGAGTAAGGCTTTAACCAAGCATTATACCATTAACTTTGATTAGTTTATCAAAGTAGTAAAGGATTGTCTTGAGCCCTTAGGGAATGGTACTCTAATCTGAGAATGTAAGAGAATGAATATAAGGTGGCAGGAAGAAAGGAAGAAAACCTTACTGCACCTAATCTATTTTCTAAACTCAGAATTGTTGTTTGGATTAGGGAGCCAACCTTTATAGAAAGAAAGCTAGGCTCTCCCATCACCCTGTGCCCTGCAGAGATGATTTTACTTATAGCTCATCTAAGGTTTCCTCTAAAAGTGGGAGCAAAAGAAGACTCAGTATTCAACATGAATCAGGTTTAGGGTAGGTAATTCATTCCTGTAAGTAAACAAAAGAAAAGTTAAATTTAAAAGACATGTATATTAGAACAATGACTTAAAGAGGATTAAGCAATTAAAATTTTTGATACTTTTGGAATATATTATTAGAAAACCAAAGTAAAACTAAATCTTGGAGAGTCTCCAAAGCCATATTAAGGAGTATGGATTTTATTCAGTTGTCAATGAAATGTGCCAAAAATTTTTGAGCAGAGGTGGGATATGATCTGAGATTGCCTTAAAACTCATCAGTTTATAGAACATTGATTGCTACAGTAGTTTAAAAGGAGAACTATTGAGAGTCTGCTCTATATGATGACAATGAAAATGGGGAGGAGTATCAAAGTACAAGAAATATTGATAAAATAGAAATAGCAGTATTTAGTTTTTGATTGTATGTTGGGGGGAAAGTAGGGTATAGTGAAGGAGAGGAAAGAATTAGATTGAGATTAATGAAGATCCTTTTGACGTGGCTGATGTAGACACCAAATGATGATAGGCACCAAATGTTAGGCTTCATGTGAAGAATTCACAATGGCCATTCTCTTTGGCAAAAGGTAGGTTTATTTAGGGAAAGATATTACAGACAAAATGTAAATGTAAAAATGTAAAATTTCAATTTTTTTTCCCTTTTGATCTGATTTTTCTTGCACAAAATATAAATGTAAATATGAAATAGAGTTGGAAGAAAACAGAAACGGGTCCCTGAAAGGGACTTAAAACCTAAAATAGGTTCTAAATAGGTTACTTAGGCTATAAATAGGAGAATCTAAATAGGTTATATTATTATTATTATTATTATATCACATGTCATATTATATAAATAAAAAGGAGAAATCTAAATAGGTTATAAAGAGGAGAAGAAGGATCAGAAGAAATAGTGGTATTAGGAGAGATACCATGTGACACAGGGGAGGGCTAAAGGGAAAGACATAATGAAACAGAGTTCCAGTGGGGGACGGACTCCAAGAAGGGCAATTCACAAGCCATGGGCCATCAGTTGTTTTATACAGAAAATTTAGCATCAGGGACTTGACATAATTTGGATTTCTGACTGAATTACTTCCAGAGGGTGGGATCATGGAAGTAAATTAATCTCAACTCTCAGAGTCTTCTTCTTGCCTGGACTAGAGAATAATTGTTATCAATTCTTCAGTTTTTCTCTGCCAACCACACCCACCATTCAGGACCTCAACATTTTCTTTCTTTTTTTTTTTTTTTTTTTTTTTTTATTAAAGCCTTTTATTTACAAAACATATGCATGGGTAATTTTTCAACACTGACCCTTGCAAAACCTTCTGTTCCAAATTTTCCCCTCCTTCCCCCACTACCTCCCCTAAATGGCAGATAGTCCAATATATGTTAAATATATTAAAATATTTCTTAAATCCAAGATATGTATACATATTTACATAGTTATTTTGCTGCACAAGAAAAATAAAATCAAGAATGAAAAAAAAAAAACATTTGAAAGTGTACATGGCTCTCTTCATCACTGAATAATTGGAACTGGTTTGAATCAGAATTGATCATCATATAGTCTTCTTGTTGCTATGTATAATAATCTTTTGGTTCTGCTCCTTTCACTCAGCATTAGTTCATGTAAGTCTCTTCAGGCCTCTCTAAAATCATATTTTTGGTTGTTTCTTACAGAACAATAATATTACATAACATTCATATACCATAATTTATTCAGCCATTCTTCAATTGAAGGGCATTCGTTCAGTTTCCAGTTTCTTGCCACTACAAAAAGGACTGCCGCAAACACTTCTTGCACATGTGAAGGACCTCAATATTTTCAATGCAATCTCCATCATTCCAATCCCAATCCTGGATAATTTCTTCATTGATTTAGAACTTGCCTTCACTAGCTATGATTGTTGTTCTTATTATTGATGAAAAGGGACTTTGGAGTCCTTGGCACTGTCAAATTGTTCAAGATCAGAAAAAGATACCATTTTCTTACTGGAAATGATATCAAAGTTCATTACAACCTGCTTTGCCATTGCTCATGGGACTTCTCCATCCAACTTGCAACTGAAATTTCATATATTTATTATCTCTTTATTAGAATGTGAGCTCCTTAAGAGCAAAAACTATCTTCATTTTTCTTTGCATATTCCCAACCTTTAGCACAATGCTTTGTACATATTAAATATTTCATAAATTATTTTCATCCATTCATTCATTTAATTTCTGCCTCAGTTACTTATTAACTGTGTTGATCCTGGCCAAATTACTTACCCAATCTTGTACTCAGTTTCCTTATGTATAAAATGAGGGGAGGTTAGATTTGATGACCTCTAAGGTCCCTGAAAGTTCTAAATCAATGATTCTATTATAGAATAAGGGATGAATAATGCAATGAACAGAGCTCCATAATGATATTTTAATTGATAACAGTTTTTATTGCCTTTCTAACTTTCAGTTTATTGCTACTGTATTGGATACTTGCGAGGAAAAAAAGATAGTTGGATCAAAAGGAGAGAGAAAACTTACAGGACTGATGAGTGAATTTGAAAGAATTTATTCAGCCAATTAAAAAAAAAACTTAAGTGAATTTTTTTTTTTTTTTTTTTACTGCTGATCACTTTTGAAAATGCAGTATAACACAAAATGATTTTTTTAGGGAGGAATCCACAGCTATCTGCATTGCATTGTAAAGTTGTCAGCAGACTTTATTTAAATTGTATATTAGTAATGAATCTCAGGCACAGTTCTTTATTGATCCTGAATGCTAAAATGAATGTGAGTATTACATCATTCTTTCTCACCTGAATTACTGCACACTCAGAAATCAAGAGTCTATGACAACCAATGGAAAAGATAATGTCAATGGCTTACCATCCTGCTAGAGATGAATGCTTTCCTGATGGCATCTAAAAGGCAACCTTCATATTCATGGAAATAAATGTTGCATCGTCTCAGAAATGATGCTTGCTTGTAAGGATACTCTCTAGTCATCTTGAAGCAGGGAGGGAAATTTAATCTCTTTTTCTAATGTGCAACAGTGTGATTATGGTTCATGCCAAGACAAGATTACTGTTTTCTAATGGGATTACATGGAGAAAGGACTTTGCTTGGATGTTCAATCAATCGTCTTGACAGATTCATAGACATTCATTTATCTGTTAAGGATGTGAATCTTTCATGGAAGGACTGCTTGCCAGCCCTACCTCTATAAAAAAATTTTTAAAAAAATAAAAAAAAAAGGAAGGCTTTTTATGCCTTCAATTCTGATTCTAATGTTGCCTACAACACAAGGGCCCTCCCTTTGTTCAATAGGACTCTGTCACTGGACTTTCCAAATTAGGTTCATTTTTGGGAGAGCCTGACCTCCTAAAGAAGGAAAGAGATCCTTTATTGATCCTGAATGCTAAATAATAATAGTATCTACTTTTTAGGATTGTTGCATTGGAATCAGACAATCGAGCACTTAAGGCTAATTACCTATTGGACAATACTCTATTAGCACATGCTTGGAAAATGGCCCTTCCCACTATCCTGTGCTGGCTCAATCTTTTGGTGTATGCAGATAATCGTAGGAGGGATTAGGGGGTGCAGTAAGACAAGCCAGAGTCACTTTGGAGGAGAAGGGGAAGGGAGATCAGTAGGTGGAGAGCCTGTGGCAGTTTTGTCCTTCGCCTTCACTTGTCCTCCTAAAGACCAAGGATTTTTAATTATCCTGACTCCCACTGATTCTGAGTCCTCCAGGGAACCCAGACTTAACATAATGGGATAATTATAAAGCACTTAGTATAATGCTTGGCACATAGTAAGCATTATATGTGTTGTGTGTATGTGTATGCATGCATGTATATGTGTATATATACCATATATGTATATATTCATATACATATACACACATATATATTGTTGCTGTTGAATTATTTCATTCATGTCTAACTTTTCATAATCCTTTGGGATTTTCTTTTTTGCCAATTCCTTCTCCAACTCATTTTAAAGTTGAGAAACTGGGGCAAACAGGATTAAGTAACTTGTTCAGAGTCACTTAACTAGTATCTGAGGTCAGATTAGAATTCATGAAGATCAATCTTTCTGACTTTAGGTCTGGTGCTCTATTTACCACCTAGTTTCTGCCTATTTGTATATGTATATATATGTGCACACACACACACACACACACACATACCACCACCAAAAAAGAAATTCTTAAAACATACACAAAGAAGCTCATAAACACATAAAAACACATACTTTAAACATAGTACAAACTATAAATCATTATCTCTATTATTCTAATCCAGGAAGTTGAAATTTAATACATAAAATATTTTATAGGACTTGATGAACTGGTATTTTACTCTCACCTTGAATTTGTAATCTGAACAATTCACTCAAGATGCCTATGTCTGGCCATTTTTACATGCATGATTCATCTTTTTAGTGGTCATCTATTCTCTGTAACAGTGCAAAGGCAGCTGCCTTTTGGGACACACATGTTCTTTTTAATGATTCTAGACTTCTTGAGCTCATAGAATGTCTATCATCTCTCACATTTAATGACCTGTGCTTGGGGAAAACCACAAAAATTAGTTGAGGTAGCCGAGGATTTTTGATCTAATCTCAGACTTGCACAGGAAGCATATGTCTCCACTGTCATTCACCAATAGAGAGAAGCAACAGGAAAGAGATTCAAATTCAGGTCTTTTGGGCTTAAGCTCCATCTTATAACCATGACACCAAATTTAATAAATGTATTCGTAATGAAGTCTTGCCATAGAACATAATAAGGAATTAATGCACTTTAGGGAAGACAAAATCTATTGGAAAGAACACTGATTCTGAAATTAAAAGACTTGGGTTCAAATCCCAACAATGCACTAAATATTACTTCTGCATCTGTAGGCAAATCATTTAACATCCCTTCATCTCAATTTCTACATCTGTAAAATAAAAGGGTTTATACTAAATGGCCTTTGATGTCCCTTCTGTCTATAAATTTAAGAGACTATATATGAGTTTGGAGTCAGGAGGACCTGGGTTCAAATACAACTTCAGACATTTAATAGTTGTATGATCCTGGGCAAGTTACTTAATGTCTGTCACTGGAGAAGGAAATTGCAAACCACTCCAGGAACCTTGTCGATAAAATCCCATGGAAGGTTTTGGCAAAATTCTTGGGGCCACAAAGATTTGGACATGACTGAACAAACACTACACACACACACATACAGTCAATTCTCAACATTTCCATGTTTAACTTTCCCAACTTTAAGCAGTCAGTGAATTTACCTCGTTTTTCACTTGTGCAGTAAGAAAAAAAAAAGAGAGGTGTAATGCACATAAAGTTGTGGTGTGGCTGGTATCCTATGAGATGATTCACTGGTCTTGTTCATTCTTCCATTGCAGAGAGCTTCCCCATACATTCATTGTATATTTTCACTGTTTGCCTTTAAATACTTTGTTCTGGTGCATGCTTCATAATTTCCAACACCATTCACCTGTCATGAAAGACAATGTTGGAGGTAAAGTTGAGACCTGCCAGTCTTGGCATCTTCTGGCAGCAGTAAATAAAGTTCCAGCAACTTCTCCCCTGGATTTCAGAGGGTGAACAAGTCAGAAAGGTTTACAGCAATATAATACACAGTACAATGCCCTCACTTTTCTGTTACAGTGGAAGACAAGAGATTAAAAATGTTTTAGTTTTAAGAATTTTATTTGCTTTATAGTATTTGTGGTTCTGTAGATTTCATGTATTGTGGTAAATGAATATTGCCTGAAATCAATTTTTTAAAATTGAGATGTTAACACAGAAGGTCACAATTCCAGAAAATTGCCAATGAGAAAAAATGTCTATTTATTTTGTGTATTTCACATTATGGATTATTTTATAGTTAATGTTAATATTATATTTATTTATATTTAATATATATTAATTATTAAATATATAACATATATATAATAAAATATTATATTTAATAATTATAGTTAATGTGTTAAGGAAAGTGTTTATTATCAGAATTAATGTTTTGTTATGAAGAATTATGTACACAAAAGTATATTTGCAGCATCTCTAGTGAAAGATTACAGTTTTTTGGTGGTCACAGGAACCTAGCTCCCTATTCTTCATAGGTTTAATGTATCAGTATTCACATTTTTTATTTTCATGCTGTTTTCTAAGAACATTATCTCTGTGAAAGTTGAGTGTTGTTTATATACACGTATCCATATGTATGTATATCACACACACATACCTTTACATACATATATAAATATATGTGTCTATTCTAACAGGTGTTTATATGAAGCAAGCTTTGCCATCAACAACTAGAGAATCAATAAATCAGGAAGAGTTTCCTATGTGTTGACATAGCCTGTGAACTGAACCCTGAGGAAAGCCAAGGATTCTAAAAACTAGAATAGAAGAAAAATTACATTAGTATATATGGATGTGCATACTTATATGTACTATATTCACATTTATGTGTATATTTGTATATAATGTATGTATGTATACATAATGTTTATAGAGTAGCCACTACTTGCAAAAGTACAAAATTATATATAAAACATAATAAAATAGAATGTGTATATATATATATATATATATGTTCCTAAATACACACATATATATCTGTATGATATATGTATTGATAAATTACAACATATACATACATATTTGTGCATGTATGTGTTATATACCATATCTATTTTGAGTTGTTTTTCCATTAGTAAACTAGGACTTATGCCTATCTACATACATTCTTTCATCCTTTACCCATTTGTGTCCAATGACAGTGTCACAATAACAAGGAGGGATTAAGGGTTCAAAATTTGTCTGTGAAATAAAGCAAAAAAAATTGACTGCATGGATATGGAACCTATCCACCTTATTGAGTTTCTGTGAGAAGAGTGCTTTGTAAACATTCCCTTTAAATCTGTGAATTATTCTGAATCTATTACCTCAAATTAGTCTTTTACTTTAAGGTAATTGGGTTATAGAATCTTAGAATTTTATAATTAGGCAAAACTTTTGTAGTGATCAAGTTTAGAATATTTCCCCCACCCCAAAGGCCCAAAGGAATTAATTGTTAAGAGAGGCAGCATGGCACAGTGGAAAGAGAACCAGCCTTAAAACCAAGAAAAGCAGGGTTCAAGCCCTGCTTATATGACTCTTGCTGCATTAAGCAATTCACTTATCTCTCAGTGCTCTAAACATCTTCCTGAGACTATAAGCTGTAGAGAAGGTGCTTATTTGACACAATAGAACAAAATTTCTTACTTGTGAATACTTTATGCTAAATGAAATCATATATTCAGTCTTGGTCCCTAGAAGACTACAGTAATATGGCAACTAGGAAGAAGAAAAAAATTAGGATTTTTCAGAATAAGAAATTATATTTTAGATGTTATTAACCTAATTTTATCATCATCACCATCATCATCATCAATTAATGTAAGTTTATCTCAGCTTTTCATGATTGAAACTACCTGTAGTTCTTTAAATGTCTTTTAATAGTGACTATTATGCCATTATCCAATTTAATGGTACATAACTTGAAAAATTCTAATCTCTTTAACAGATACTTTCATTAAGTGCAAAGCTCAATGTTCTTTGGGCATATTTGCTGTTTAAGTATGGGGACATAAAATCAATACTAAATCTTCTTTTAGAAAAATGGTATACTGATAATAAGCTGTTTTCACCTCAGCCAGGGGAAATGATGAGAACAGATTAAGAGGTTTCATAGGAAGACACTTTCCCATGCCCTAAACAATTTCATTGGATTTTAAAAACATATAGAAGGCTTATTAGGTGTGGCTGCCAAAGCTGGTTCCTTGGGGTCTGAATAAAAACACGTGTAATTGAATTACGGTTGACAATGGCCTGAAATCCCAATTCAGGAAAAAAAAAAAGTGAGGCTATTTGATAAAGTAAGAATTTCTTTCACTGAGCCACCTGTCCTTGCACTAGATTGGTTCTGAAAATGAAAACCTGTAGAAAGGTATGTTGCAGTCAAGAACTATCACCTGAACTTTGCTGATGTTCTCACGAATATCAGAAAACAGGAGCTTGTAGGTAAAAGATCACTGAACATTCTTTCTCTACTTTCTAGATTAGTTTAACTTTGAATTACTGGATATAAATAGGCAAGAAGCATAACTTTTGGTTCAGCAGAGCTAAATTTCTCTGTTTAAATTCATATGTTTTGATTCCCTTGAGTCACTTATATAATTAATATTGTTCACTTTGAGGAAAGTTATTAACTGCTATAGACCTCCATTATAGTACAGATTACATACTACCCTGAATAGCAATGCACCATTTTATTTTCCCAAATAGATTAGAAACCCACAGAGACTGAGGACTGTCATTATGTTCTTTGTATAACTGATATGTTCAAGAAAATTTATTGTTCAAAGAGAGTGCATAATAAGTATTTATTATGTGACAGAGTAAATGATTAAATGGAGCTAGATAACTCTGGTCTAATCATGTTCCATAAAGTTCAACTACAAAAACTTGATATAATATGGTTAATCTACGATTTAGACATTACTTTCATCTGCCAACTAGATTTTAGAACTCCATTATTTTGGGGGCCTAAGATAGTTTTGTGTCAGGGCCAATAATAATAAATCACTAAATTCAATTAAATTCAAAAAGATTTCATTATTTCAGAGACTGTGCATACAAAGACAAAAATAAAACTTTTCCTGCCCTCAAATAGTTTGCATTCTACTGTGAGTAGGAAGGGACACTTTAGATTAGCAAATCTAAAGTAACTTCAATGATGGATTAGAAGGAACCTTAAGAATGAAGCAAGATCAGAAATTTTTTTTTCTTCTATAAGGTGGCATTTGATGTGAGCCTGGAAGAGTTCTAGATTCCAAAAAATAGAGTTGAAGATAAAGGACATTCTACTATCCAAATATATTAAAGAATAGAAAGCATACTTTTTACAGATATTGAACAAGTAATAACTAAAACACTACATGCAACTCTTAAGTTTTTCAATGTTTTGCTGAGGACTTTATTATATTTAGTAGTGGTTTCTAGGTTCCTACTAATGGCCTTATTTGACTGTACATGTATCAATGGTACTGGGTAGTAAGCCTTAGATTTAGCAAATTTTGACAGGCTGTATTTCAGTATAATTCTCTATAAAGAAAATAACTTCTTTTTTTTTTTCCTATTCATTTCTTTGTTTTCTTTGTTTCTTTTTTCTTTCTTTCTTCTTCTTCTTCTTCTTCTTCTTCTTCTTCTTCTTCTTCTTCTTCTTTTTTTGTTGATGTAATTGCGGTTAAGTGACTTGCACAGGGTCATACAGCTAAGAAGTGTTAAGTGTCTAACGCCACATTTGACTCAGATACTCCTGACTTCAGGGCTGGTGCTCTATCCACTGTGCTCCCCATTTCTGCGTTTTCTGATCATTGGTAATATGACATTTAAAAAGTTTGAGAGACAAAATTTCTGGGTAATTTAATCGTTTTATTAATAAGGCTAGAGTTAATAAAAGAAATCAAGTGCCAAAAGACCTCTCATAGCAGTGAGTTCACAGTCTATATGTCTTTGAAAAAGTGGGTGTTGCTACAATCAATTCTGATTAGCTAATCATTAATGAAAGAATGAATATTATAGTGAGATGTGGGTTCATTCTCATGAGGGCATTGAGGGTATGTGACTTAGATCACTCAAATTTTGGTCTAAGAGACATCAATTTCCATATGATTTTTCCGACAAATGAGAGAATCCACATTTCCCCAGATCTGTCTGAGAAAACATAATCAGCAGGAATAATCTTTGAGAAAGATTTCTTACACTGGTTGATTTCTGGATGAGGAAGTAGAAAGGAGCAAAAATCTTGGCCTTGATTAAATAATTAGTTATTAATAGAAACAATTATTTCTCTCACCAGATGGTCTCTACTTTGGGAGATACTTATACCTCCATAATTCTTGGAACACAAAAAGCTGCTTCCTCCCAAGAATATTCAGGCTCCCTAATCACAATGGGAAGAAATTTATTAACTCTAGACATATCTTATTTTCTTCTGAAGTTAAATAATATTTATCCCAAGAAGAACTGAGTTCCCTAAGTGTCAAATTTCTTCCAAAGAATTCATGAACTTCCTCACCAATTATTCTTAGGTAGACTGTATCACTCTTTCATGAGCCTCAGTGAGTTCCAGAGAAGGATCCATTCTTTGTGAAATGGTGAGACATCTGAAGCCTTTTCTCCCCAGGGGAGAACACTGATCTTGGAGAGGGAAATGTCTTCTATTTCATGAAACCACATAAAAAAATAATGTGTTAGAGAAAATGCCATCTAAATTCATATTGATTCTGTTCTTATATTTTTGTAGGTTAGAGACTATTCTCATAAAGAATTAATATCTGTAATTGGTAATATTATTTCAATCTCCCTTAAAAATAATACCATCAGAATAATATTTTTAATTCTTCTGGAATCTTCTCCTTCCTAAAATAGATTGAAAATTGATTTTTGAGTGTTTTTAAAATTATATATCTTCCAGCATGGATTTCTCTTGCGATTACTTGGTAAGGTATTAACTGTATTATGTTATTACCTTATATGTTATTACCATCTTTTTACAAAGTTTATTATCAACTTTATCATCTTTATAGGGCATCAAATAAACACTAATCTGTTCTATAATTTTATTCATTTTATACCAAAATAACTAGTAGTTTATATTTTTTAACATGACATCTGACAATTTCCCCATCTTTTTTCTTTTATCTTTTTACATTCTAGGTGATTGGTTTTCTTCTTTATTTTAAAAAATCCATAAAAATTCTTATAGGAGGAGTTTAAAAAGAAGTATCATGAGCCAATGTTATCATTATGTAATACCATAAATCCATTTTCATTTGATTGTTCTAATGGAAGTAAAATAGAATCTTTTCAGAATCACCTAATTATTGTGCTCTGATAAGACATTTAATGTACAATAAAAGTGATAATTAGATCCTTGATGGGAAAATAAATCAATGCTCCAGAAGCACTGTGAATAAAAATTAATTAAAATATTAATATTACTTAACTAATATGAAGCAATATGAAAATTATTTTATGAGAAATCTCCTCCCCTCTCTGAGGATCTCCAAAAATTAAATGCTTGTAAAAATAAATGTTTGTTCTTCTCTAATAAACCCCCAGTATTTAAACGTACTTTAAGGCTTACAAGGTATTTTATAAACATTTTCTTATTTGATTCTAACATCAATTCTGTAAGTCAGATACCATTTTATATATGAGAAAGCAGGTTCAGAGAGAGAGAAGTTAGATGACTCTTATCCATAGTCCCACAGCTAGTTAAGTGTCAGATGCAGGATTCAAACTCCTGACTCAAAGGCCTGGTAATACCATACAGCTTCTACATGCTTTCCTAGCAGACTAACCAGTTGGGGAAAGCATCTCATGAGTACTTTAAGTCCAAAATATTTGAGATAGCATAAGATGATTATCAAGGGCAGATTTATGTATCAACTGTGTAAAAGAAGAAAAGTGTATAATGTTCTGAATTAATTCTCAAAACAAAAATGAAAAGGGAATAAGAAGTTCATAAAGTAACAAAGCTGAAGGTCAATGTCCTTCTTTTATAGATGAGAAAGCTGAGGAATACAGAGATCAAACGATTTTGTCCAGGTTTACATAAGTGGTAAGCATCAGAGACAGAATTTGAACTGAGGTGCCCTTATGTTTGCCTTTCTTTTTTCCAGCCTTTATTCTTTGTTATTGTAAAATTAAAGCTTTATTAGTGCCTTTTAGTTTTACATCACAATTACTTCTTCTTCTTCTTGTCTTCTTCTTCTTCTTTCTTCTTCCTCTTCTTTTTGGCTAGGCATTTGGGATTCAGTGACTTGCCCAGGATCACACAACTAATAAGTGCTAAGTGTCTGAGATCAGATTTGAATTCACATCAACCTGACTCCAGGGCTATACACTGTGCCAGTCTCTCACTCTCCCCCCTCAATCATAAGTACTTCTAAAGTTATTCCCTTTCCTCTACTCCCAAAGAACTTTCTTTTGAAATGAAGAAATACAATTATGCAACATAAACTGAGATAACAATGTGATACATTTCCTATAGTACCGTCACTTTGTACAATTCTATAACTGTCTGAGAGATATGGAGACATTATGTAATTTAAAACTTATTGAATGACTGTTCAAAGACCTAGGCGTGTACTGGACCTAAAGTCAGGAAAACTTTAGTTCAAATCTAGTCTTAAAATGTATTAGGTAGGTATCACTCAACTGTTATCTATATCAGTTTCTTCATCTGTAAAATGGAGATAGTAATAGCACCTACCTCCCATGGTTCCTGTGTGAATAAAATGAAATGAAATTTTTAAACACTTTGCAAACCTTAAAATGTTATATAAATGCTAGTTGTTGTTTGCTGCTCTTATTGTTTGTATTGTATAGTTTTCTTGGAACTTTCTCAGTCCCCATCCTGAACCGAATGTAATCATAAGGGCTTAAAAAGTTTGTAAAGAAGATGTAAGGAGAATTTGGCAAATAACAATATTATCCTACTGAAATTACTTACTCACTTAATTACTTGTTTTACATCGTATGTGAATGTATATGGGAAACACTAGAACTTATTTCATATAAGAAATTTAATAAAGGTAAAAGACAGAAAAAGGATGGGAACATTTGTTCTTTAGGGTCTTTTCTACCTAGGTTTTATATCTATACTTGAACAGTTAATGAAAACAATTTCTAAGCACAGGACATTTTGTTCAATTGGAACACAAAATGAGAAATCCTAGTCTAAGAGAATGATTAGTAATGAGAACATGTGCCTTGACTTCTTGCATGGAATTTTATAATGATAATTTTTAAAGCTTCTTTTTTAATATCAGAATAAAGTAAATGTCATGAAAGTGTTGAGAAAGCATGACCTAATGGAGATTAAGCCTTTAAGCACCTCCTGAAAATCCAAATTTTTATTTATATTCATCTATGAACTTTGAACACACTTTGCAGTGATGAATATTAGTGTATTCAACAGGAAAACATCATCTGTTCCACAGAGTTGGCAGTTTAGAGTTTCACATCTCTACCCAAAATCTCCTGAGCAAAGTGATTTCATCAGCATATTCAAATCAGAGCTCAGCATCATTTAAAGGCCATTTGGAAATATATGAAACATAAGACAAAGATAAAAACATAAGACATGAAAGATGTTTATCTAAAAATTTTAAGTTAATGTTAGAGTTTCCCCATAAAATTTCTTTGGTGCTTAATAAATGCTTATTGATTGATTGAAAACAGTTTTGTAAAGTTTCAGGAACTATTTCATAATTTTTCAAGTAAAATTCAAAATTCATCCTTAGATAAATTGTTTAATAATCATGATCATATTAAAAATAAAATAATATAGATAAAATTCTTTCATTTGATAAAGGGACAGGGATTGGAGCTATAATTTCAGTGGTGAAGCAGACTCTCAGATGGGGAAATTCCCTCTACCAAGGCAGGTCAGCACCTTCCCTGAATCTTCCCTGAATTCCCTGAGTCACATAGATCCTTATGTGAGATCAAGGATTTGAACTTGTTGCTACTTCAGCTCTTAATTTGGTCCAAAGTCAAACTCTCAAGATAGTACATATATATATATATTTAGGCTAAATATAGTCTTATGATTATGAAGAGTCCCTGGTTTTTACATATTAAAAATCTAATAAAATTTTATTACTTAAAAATATAAAACTCATTCTTAGTTGTTAGTATAGAAAATTGGGAGCAAGAAAAAGAGCATTTAGACCTCAGGATGTACAGAGTCCCTGAATTTCTCACTATCTTTCCCCTCCAATCTATTATACAAATCTATCTCTTTCAGTTAAATGCAACATCTTTCAAATATTCTTGCTTCTCTCTTCTGACACTGCCATGACTTTGGGACAAATCTTCATAACTTCAGGCCTAGATTAGCCTTCTGGTGGGTCTGCTTGCTTCAAGTTTTTTACCACTCCAATCACTTCTCCATTTAATCATCAAACTGATATTCCTAAAGAACAGATTCAACCTTGCCATTTTTCTACTCAATAAAGTCTGGTGGTCCTTAAGATCAGATATAAAATTTCTCATTCAGTATTTAAAGTTCTTCATAACCTACTTCCCTCCTACTTTTCTAGTTTCCTTACCCCTACCAGCCATCCATGTAACCTTTGATTCAGTGACACATTTTACTCTTGGTTCTAGGCTTTTTTTCCTGGCTGTCTTCCATGCCCAGAGCACTCTTCTACCTCATCTCTATCTCCTGGCTTCGTTTAAGTCTCAACTAAAATCCCATTTATACTATAACTGATTTTAGCCAGAAGGATATGAGTGACTGCTAGTTCCTTACTGCCATAGGTTATCTGATTCTTAATAATGATGTTCCATAGGCATTAAGTACTTATTATATGCCAGGAACTATGTTAAGCTTTGTGAATCAGAAGCAAAGCAAACACAGGGACTTTGTTCTTAAAAATTTGCATTCTAATGGAGGAAGGCAACACCTAAATAACAATGTTATACAAAGCATATACAATATAAATGGGATAAAATCTCGGAAGGTACTAGAAATGTGTGTGTGTGTGTGTGTGTGTGTGTGTGTGTGTGTAAGTATAACTGGGAAAAGCCTCTTTCCAGAAGCTGGTAGTTGATTAGAGTGTTGAACAAAAAAGAGTGAGAAATTATAATTGAAGAGATAATAGCTGATAAAATCACCAAATGAAATAGCAGAGGAAAAAGAGAAGGCAGTCAAGAACAAAGCCTTCGGGGACACTGACAGTCTATAGGTTTGATCTGGAGAAAAATCAGAGCATATTGAAGAGTGGTCAGCAAGTTAGGAGAAAAAAGAAAACAATATCATGAAAATCAAGATAGAAGACAGTATCCAGGAGAAGTAGATGATTAATAGTGCTGAAGACTTCATGAAGGAAGGTCAATAAGAATGAGGATTAACACTGAAAAGAATAGTTTAAATAGAATGATGAGGTCAAAGCCAGACTGCAGAGACTGTAAAAGAAAGTGAGAAAAGAGGAAGTGGAGGCACCAGTTTTAGATGGCTTTTTCAAGGTTAATTATTAAAAGGAGAGATAAAGGATGATAACTTTCATTTGTAATGGGATCAAGTAAAGGTTTTCAAGGAAGACATATATGAATTAATATTATATTGTTTGCCTTCTCAATGGATAGGAGAGAGGTGAGGGAAAGAGTTAAAATTATTTTTACATGTAATTGAGCAGTATTTAATGAAATACATAATTATGTATTTTAAATGTGTGAAGCAAAAAGTAGGGGTACAAAGGAAGAAATTAAAGATTAGTGAAAATGGGGATCATAGAGGGAACAATTTACTGGAGAAGATAACATGGAAGGAAATTACATTTGATTCTGGAGAGATTGGTCTTGACAAAAGGGATGAAAAGGTTTGGAAAAAGGATATGTGATGAACAAAACAGCAAATCTATTCAGTTTTTTCCAACTCTTTGAAATTCCATTTGGGTTTATTTATTTATTTTTATTTGTTTATTCATTTTGTTTTGTTTTGGGCAAAAATACTGGTGTCATTTGCCATTTCCTTCTTCAGTTCATTTTACAGATGAGGGAAATGAAGTAAACATTGTTAAATGATCTAATAAGTGTCAGAAGTTGAATTTGAACTCAGGTTTTCCTGATTCCAGGCCTCGTGCTTTATCCATAGCAAATATGCTAGGAAATTGTAAAAAAAAAAAAAAAAAAAAAAAAAGAATTGCTTTGCTGCACTGAGGTCCAAAGTAATGTTATACAACTTAAGTTTGTTGTGATTCCAATGAATAGTATTTTCTTTTAATTTTTCTACTTCTATTCATCAGCATGTGAACAAAAGTGAAAGTTGAAAGTGGTAAAAAATAATCCAAGATTGTCATTTGGCAAGGACTTGAATAGAAAGAGTTGAGCTGGTTCATCCAAGAGTCAAAATGGAGCAGAGGATATAATATAGCCAGTAGGGGTAGTGTAGGGGTAATGGCCTGTTAAAGAACTGAAGCACAAACAATTCAAATTTACTATAAAGATGAAGAACAGGGTTAGGGATAATAAGACAGAGGAATAAAATGCTAACTGATTATGATAACATGAGGGAATTTTGGGGTTAATGAATATGAAAGTGGAACACATTTATGGGTAATGGGAAGATCAAGAGTATAGCCATTTTTTTATATAATTGAGGTAAGGCAAAGGGTAATTCATGAAAACTGAATAGATTGAGGAACTGGGGAATTTATATATCAGAGGGATTATCAATGATATGTTGAAGTTCCCAAGTATGAGGAGAGGAATATGGGAGGAAAAAAAAGACTATAAGCTAGGCACTGAACTCATTTTGGAAGGAAAGATAGCATTCTCAGAATTGGTAGATAATAGCTATCAATCTTAAGTGGGTAATAAATTTTGATTGGATGAATCTCAAAGGATGCTTCTGGAGTGATGATGGCAGATGAAGGGCTTGGAAATGGTAAAAGAGGAGTAAGGAATATTCCAATATTTAGTCAGGGAGATATGAGTGAAAGTATAATCATTATTAAAAAGGTTGGTCAGGGTTATAATAACATCAAGAGGGAGCTAGATCTCAGTGATTATTAGTAGATGGAGAAATGAGAAAGGAAGAATGTAAATTGAAAGCAATTTTGTTAACTATGTAAGCATTCTAGAGGGCACAGTGGAAAAGTCAGTAAAATTTGGAGTGGGATGTTTGGGAGCTAGGTTTAAGGGGATGTGAGCAGGAGTGCAAGCAGTAGGAATGGAGAATGGTGGTTGTATAATGATAGCCAAGGGTTCAGAAATTGTTAAAATTATGTTAAGCATTGAAGAATAAGTCTAGGAAAACTAAATTTTGCTAAACAGAAATCTATTGAGATGATAAGTGCAGCGATTTGAAGTGGGTCTGATCCTAGGAGGGCTTTTGAAGTGCTAGAAAAGGTTTTGAAGTCAGACAGAGGCCAAAGCCATTGCCTGGATCAGGACAAATTTAGGATACCCTTGAAAATCTCAGGAGTAAGATAGAATTTTTACTGTTATTGGGCTTATTCATTAAGCTATCAGAGGAAAGAGGAGCAATCAGAATCCTTGGGGTTGGTGGAGAGGACTTACATCTTTTAACAATAATTAGCAGATTGAAGTAGACATAGAGATTGGAGAAAAGAATGATATCAGATTGAATCCTGGGGAGTTCTTTCACTTGAAAATATGTAACTTAACACCCAACATCATCATGCTCAATGACACATAGTTTTGGCAGAATATAGCAGGTGACAATAAGGCCAATATTTCAGGAGAGTACAGGAACAATTGTTACATTATGGATAAACTTCCAATTTAAGATAAGCTGTTAGAAGATCAGGAAGATCAGAATGGATCAGCTCCTTTAACTGCCCCTTCATCCTGAGATAGAAATACTAGGTTATGGAAGTTGGAAACCAGCATACTAAAACTTCTCCAAATATGATGACATGGAGGAGCTATAATGCTCCCATGAAGTACTCTTGAAGAAAGATTTCTTCCAGAATGAAGATGAGAACATACTGAAGATGTTTTGATGATTTCTTTGGGAATATGTCTGGTCAACTGGCAGGAGAAAATAAAGATATCAGCATATATGAATTTAGACAAACTTTCAAGAAAATTATCTCCCTGAAATCAAGATATAATTATCCATGCCAGTTGAAACACAGTTAACTTTGTAGTATATTAAGATAATGCTGTTCTGAGTCTTATGGAGAATCATATTCTTTTTGGCTAGGATTCATAAGTATCTGGGTATCTACTGGGAGCCTGACCTGGACAAGTCTGGCATTATGAGCTCCTAAAAGATGACTATGAACTAAGCAGGTGCTGGAGACTCATTATTCAGATGAGAATATGGGAATTAGTTCTAATAATTTGATCTGTGGCTTTGTCAAACTGGATGATATTTCTTGATTTATTTTTTAAAAATACTTTTAGGAAAGTAACAGTTGGGGTGAAGTACAAATAAAAAAGCTCCTATGGATATGATTGTAGTGAAAGTGTAACTGGATATACTGAATCTTTTCTTCAAAATGGTTTTGTGGTAGCTAGGTGGGACAGAAAAGAAAACATTGACCCCCAGAGTCAGGAAGACCCGAGTTAAAATCTAGTCCCAGATAAATTACTAGCCATGTGACCTGGGCAAGTCACTTAGCCTCAATTACGTTTCCCAAAATGATAATACTAGAATCATGTTGTCAGTTTGAGACTTTTAAAATAATATGCAGTAGAATATCAAAGTTGAGATTAAAGCAAAAGAATATTGCTAAATATTTAAAATATTTAATCATTAGTGGTTAACACACACTTGTACAACAAAACTTTTATTTTTAATTTGTATTTTGAGTATTTCCTTTATCATTTTCTTAAAAATAGAAAATCAACAAAGCAATAAATGAAGTCCTGATTTGTAGTGTTTTCCAATTTTTGAAATGTAAATCTTACATTGAAAATTTAATAATAGGCTCTAAATGTCATGTATAATAGGAATGCTGTGGATAGAGGGCTGAGTCTGGAATCAGGAAAATCTGAGTGCAGATGCAGCCATAGACACTTACTAGCTTCAAGACCCTGGACAAAGTACTTAACCCTGTTTACCTCAGGTGTGAAATGAGCTAGAAAAGAAATGGCAAACCAATATCTTTGCCAAAAAAACCCACAAATGGGATCACAGAGACTAAGATACAACTGAAAAATGACTCAAAGTCATGTTTAAATTGGTATACATATAATTTAAATCTCCCCCAACTTACTGCTTACCTGATTCCTTATTTTCACCACTAATATCTACTTGGTACACTAAACATTCACGGGGAAAACATGTTTTAGGAGCTGAGATAGTTGCAACTAATATTATCATCAAGTTTCAAAATTCTTGGCTCCAAAGAAAAGATTTGAGAAAATACCTTCATCTTATTCCTAGATATTTTCTATTAGATATGGAATAGTTCACATATTTTTAGAGATTTTTATTGCTAATTAGTTTTGCAGATTTTTTAATTTTCTTTTTTCTTCAAAAAAGATTAATTATTATATGCAATGGTTTTAGGATGGATTTCAGGGAGGGATGCTAAGAGAAATTTGATTCTTTAAAAACAAAATATTCATTGCCCTTTAAGAAATGACCAGTAGGATGAATACAGAGAGGTTTGGAGAGACTTACATGAATTGATGCTAAGTGAAAAAGAGCAGAACCAAGAGATTATTATATACTTCAATAATAATACTATATGAGGATCAATTCTGATGGATGTGGTTCTCTTCAACAATGAGAGGATCCAAATCAGTTCCAATTGATCAGTAATGAACAGAACCAGCTACACCCAGCGAAAGAACACTGGGAAATGAATGTGGACCACAACATACCATTTCCACTCTTTCTATTATTGTTTGCTTGCATTTTTGTTTTTCTTTACAGGTTATTTTTACCTTCTTTCTAAATCCGATTTTTCTGGTGCAACAAGATAACTGTTTAAATATGTATGTGTATATATATATATATATATATATATATATATATATAATTTAACATATACTTTAACATATTTAAAATGTATGGGACTATCTGCCATCTATGGTAGGGGGTGGAGGGAAGGAGGGGAAAAGTTGGAACAGAAGTTTTTGCAAGGGTCAATGTTGAAAAATTACCCATGCATACGTCTTGCCAATAAAAAGCTATTTAAAAAACCAAAATATCAACAAAAATGTTTTAAAATAAAATAAAATAAAAATGAGTTAATGGAGTTCAGCCAGTTAAGTGGAAAGCATACCAGTGGAGATTCATGATTATAGAAATGAGTTGGAATTATTTTTTACCAATGTTACATCTAGAACTTTGAGAGTGAGTTTTAGCAGTTATAATTTCTTCTGGAAAACCTCTATTTGGTTCATGTCAGTGTAGTCTGGGTACTTCAAATGACAAAAAGAAAAAAAAAAAAGAAAAAGAAAAAGAAAGAAAAGGAAAATGAAACATTAAAGGGAGTCACAAGATGTACAGATGATACTGATCCATCTCAATCCTGAAGAACAGAAAATGAACCACTTACTTTCTTCATATAGAAATGTGGGTAATTGCAGTTGTAGAATGTTACAGTGTTGCCAGACATAGTCACTGCATTCATTGTTTTGAATATATTATACACACATATACATACATATATTATTCATATATATATCATCACAGGGATGAATTCAATGAGGAAATTAAAGAGAAGTATAATAATTATTATTATTGGAATAACATTTTATAACTCTATGTGCTAGGCATTGTGCTAAACACTTTACAATTATTATTATTATCATCTCATTTGATCCTCATAACAAATCCTGGGAAGTGGGTACTACTATTATCTTTGCAGATAAGGAATATAAGGCAAAAAAGAGTGATTTGCCCAGAGTCATACAGCTATATCAAGAAATTGCTATGGTCTAAAAACAAAACAAAACAAAAATCAATTAAAAGATAAGCTTTGAAAAGTAGGAGGAAAAGAAGAAAAGGAAGTAGCTTTGAAAGTCTGGTAGTATTTAAACCAGTAAAGAGAACAGTGGAGAATATTTTAGGCTAAGTACATCTATGAATAAAAACATAGAAATTAGCATAGCTAAATCAGGTTCAATATTCTGAATCAACAGTGAAACCTTAACAGAATTATTAGAATGATTTCTGATTATCCAGTAGTTTATTCCCAAATTGTCTTAAAATCATGATACTCAATACTCCAATATTTGGTGATTTTTGTCATTTTGATGCAAATTGCAACTTATATACTCTCATATCTTATGAAATTATGATCAATTCCCTTCCATATATCTTCCACCATTCTGGAGATCTTCCTTTATAACTTTTAATACAAGTCATATACCTATTATTCTACTTTCTCACTATATAGCTAGCCAGCTATATCAGTTTTTTCTGAAAATACGATTCTTTCATAAAAATATAAATAAATTGAATGTAAAATGTAAAAAAGATAAAATGTGTATATACATGTGTGTACATGTGTGTGTGTGAGAGAGAAAGAGAGAGAAAGAGAGACAGAAACAGAGAGAGACAGAAAGAAAGAGAAGAAATGACTCCCTTTTTAGAATCTCTTTCTCATCCTCTCTATCATTGTGAAGCCCATTCTGAAAGAAGGAAGGTTCCCACTGCTACTTTTTACTGTCATCAGTAATAGATTTTCTCTACTCTCAACACACATATTTGTTGGAGGGACTGAGAGGTAGATGATTACGTTTGTTTGTTTTTTAATTATCATTTGTAATGCTGCATTAACCCATTTACAACACAACAGAAAGATCATCCAATATTCTTCAATGTATATTTAATATTCTACGCAATTACATTGACAATTTAAATGCCTAACTTAATGAGAAGATTCAAAAATCACATTTTACATACCTTTGGATTAATGGAAATCAAGCTGTAATTTTAATATACACATGAAGTATTAAATGTGAAAATAAATGAAATAATTAAAATGCAGAAAATTTTTTAAATTAAAGAAAAATCCTAGTCTCACTAAGAAGCTTAAGAAATACACTTAAATTTTATAATTGCTATGAGGTAGACAGCAAACTGGGCTTTTGAATTAATGCGGTGTTGGAAATCAATTTAAAAATAAAATGTTATTACTTTTAAACAACTAAGATATTGCTATATTTAAAAGTATTTGCTATCTAGGGACCTTAGAAAACTCACTATTAATGAATAGGTGAAAAATCATCATTGTTTCTTCTCTTATGTAAACCTCCATGAAACTAAGTTTACAGTATTGATTTGAATAGAAAACTCTATTTTCATAGAAAGTTCAGCTTTCTGAAGTTTCAGCTCAGTATGCATCCAACAATTAAGGGGAAGAGTTTATGGAGTAGATTTGCAGAAAAGGAAAGACCGTTTTAGAGTAAAATATATCCATAGAATTTTATTAAAAACAAATCAAACAATCTAGCAACCAGGATATCAAGCTTTTAGTCCTAGTTCTGCTACATTATTTTGTGAAGTTAGGTAAGTGACTTACCCAATGTGGTATTCACTTTCCTCATTTCCACAATAAATGGTTAAGATTAGATAACCTTCTTCCAGCTCCAAAAATAGTTATTTTATGAGCTACTTCAACTTCTTACAAAAATGGGATTATATAAATGGAAGGAATCTCAGAAATCATAGACTCTTTGGGTTGTGGAATCATATTTTTAGAACCGGAATGGATTTCTGGGGTCATCTACAAATGAGGAAACTGAGGCAAATGGGAAGTTAAATAAGTCACTCAGGGTCACACAACTAAGTATCTGAGGCAGGATATAAATTCAAATCTTCTGCCTCCAAATCTAGTGATCTATTTATAAAGCTATTTTGTTTCCATTTATACCTTTCAACTTCCTTTTATTGTCAAGAAGGCTTAGGCTGTTTGTGGAAATGATTTCCTCAAATTTCTATAGATAGTTCTTCAACTCAGAGTGTTGCCAAGTTCCAACTTTACATTAAGAAACTTCTAAAAGCTTAATTCTGAAACACAAGTCTTATTATGTCTGCCTGTCTTTATTATGTCTGATATGTCTATCTATCTATCTATCTAATATAATTATAATTGTCAGATCCTTTTCTCTTTTAGGGAAGACTCCAGGAGTCTTACCCTGGGGGGTAACTTATTAAGAACCTGCTAGTAAATGTTTAGCAACCAGTTCTCTGAGGGAAAAGTACATGTATTTTTAAGTTTAATCTAAGTTGTTAATATCTTCTCCATCACTTTCTCAAATCTAGAAAACCTACATAACCATTATTTATAATATTTAGTAATTTCCAAGGTATAAACACTCACATTGATAATTTAACAATTGGGTCTAAGCTGGTACAAATGAATTCCAGCACACCCCTTGGAAACTCACTTATTCACATTAAATTCAGCACTGTGTTTTCCTCTACTCAAAAGAAGAAAATATATATAAAAAAAGTTGCAAACGGAAACTGATGCCCAACCGTGGCAAAGGAACTCTGTCCCTTTCTATCAAGCCTATGTATTTATAGCATGCAGAATATATATCATTTGCCCTAAGTTCTAAATTCCTTCCTGACCCCTATGCCAGCCCCCTAAAACCTCTATACTAATGTCTCTTACCACATTTATAGCTCTAGAAAATAATTTCGCTTTGGAGCTAACAAGAAAAAGTGTGAAATGAAGGCAATGTTGAGTGAATAATTGGGACAAGAAAATGCAGGAGGAAATGAAGATGAAAGGATCAGTTGTCTGTGCAGAGAAGGTGGGTCAGAAGGAGATACAGACAGCATGGGCAATTCCACGTTAAAATTGAAATATACCAAACAACAACAACGATAAAACCTGACCATTTTCATAGAGGTGATTTTGCTTCTTATGCAGTACATTTTTTTCTATTTTATGTAATGTTGATGTTTGTTAAATGTGTAATAATAAAAAGGAAAATCTTTAAAGAGATTGTCTATATACTTTTATCTCTAGGCAAAGTGGTAGGCAGATAATGGTTGTTGCTAATTTGTTCCTGGTAGCCCCCTGCTGATATTGTCACCTATCTAACTTATACCATTTTATGAAATCATATAAAATCTGCTTATTGTGTGAACCTAAAAATAACATGCATATACACTTAATGCTTTAGCATTTAGGAGGGGTTATGTAGGGAGAGGTTTTAGGAGACTTATTTTTTGCCATTTGGAAATAAGATATTCTTGTGTTCAAAGTGAAGCATCATTCTCAGATGCTCATCAAGCCTTTCTAAGTACTCTCTAAAATGACATCAACTCCTTGAGGGGAAAAACATGCTTTAGAGATAAGAAGAGGGAAATTACAGCATGTATTTTCCATAGTTCATAAAACATACATTTCAGTTATAGCTGAATTGACCACGCAAGGCAAGTTAGAATAATTTCTCTTCCATATGCCTCATACACACACACACACACACACACACACACACACACATACACACACACACACACACACACTCAGTGCATTTTCTCTTCCTCTCTCCCCTCACCTCCCAGTGGCATCTGTTCTATTCTATATCAATCATTTAATCTTCATATTATTTTTCCTTTCTAGCTTTGACTTCTTTGTCTACCCCAACCCACTATTCAAAGATAGCAGTTTTTTTCTTTTAAAGAAGTAATTTCATTTTTTTAAACAAAGGTTGAAGTTAGGTCATATTTTTCAATATATCTCTTGCCTATGGATGTAATATTTTGTGCTTTTTTGAAAGGAGATAGAAAAAATATTTAAGGAAGTAATAAAAGAAAAGAATCCAATTAATTTTTCAGTTTTCAGTGTTGTTAGAAAACTGAGTTAATTCTATTTTTCTTATAAATATTTAGATGGGATTGCCTTCAAAAAAAAACTGAGATATTGATTACACAGAGTAGATCAGCAATATATGAAATCATCCCAGAATTATTTTCATTCTAAGCTTAAAAAAAAACCTTAAAGGTATTCTCAAAATAAAATTATACCGTAATTGTATAGTTGCAGTCACAAACCTAGATTTGATAACTACACATACTGAGGAAGACCTCCCATGTATCTGGGCATGATATTTGTCTTATAATGATGCGTTTCAAATGTTCATATGGGAAGGATTTCCAGGCAAGTACATTTCCTTTTAAGCCTTGTTATCTTTATACAGCTCAGATTATTTCCAATACTTCTTTGATTAGGATATTCATGATGAAAACATTAAAAAGCTATATATTTTATAGTAGCACAAGAATCCTATTCTGGTTTTTTGATTATGAAACACTTTGTCTAGAACCAAGCAAGTTTAACTGTTTGAACTAATCTTAGATGTTAATAATTTTAAAATATATATATTTTAGCACAGTTCTTGGCACAAACTAAGTGCTCAGTAAATTTTTTTTTTCCATTCTATTTTAAAGCTTTACCCAGATCATTTCTAAGAAATGAGCTACTGAAGAAAGCATAGGTCACTGGTATTGCCTGAAGGTGTGCCCATTCTGGCAAACATACATTACCTGAGTAGAAGATTTTTCCAATCCATCCAATCCTAATCCTTTTTCTTAATCCAGTACCCAACAGTCATCTTCATGTTTGATAGGGCAGATTTCCCCCCTAATTTTTCCCCCCTGTGATTGCCAAGAAAAGATCCTTAGAGTTGCCAGACAATTGTTCCTTGACTAGAAGAACAATGTATCTCTTAGATTTATCCCAGAAAGAATCAACTTTGGCATGATGACAAACTTCATATAGAGAATAAATAAATTTATTAAATGAATACTTAATGTGTTAAGTGGGAACTAATTGATATTACTAAGTATCTCCACCTGGCAGAGTATTTTATTAATAGAGCCATTTAAAATAACCATTATTAATGAGAGGAGAGGATTGTTTATATTTTGAAAATTGCAAATGATGGATATCTTCTTACTGGAGAGGACAAAAAGTCTTGAAATGCCAGGGATGAGGAAATGCTTAAAATGTTGCTCTAGAGTTCTCATTGAGGTTTGGTATATTTCTCTACCATTACCATTACTACCAGTTACCATTACTAGACCAGAGATCTTGTGTTGATTATAACTTCAATGACAAGCAGTACTGAACCCTACAAAATCCTGCAAAATTTGCTATGATATAACAGCAAGATTTCACAGAAAACTCTGAGTTTTAATTTGAATCAAACCTACTTTTCAGAATTATTAGGAGGCTAAACTGAGATGATACTTGTAAAGCACATAACAAGTTAAGATAGTGCCTATCTTAATAAATGTTTGTGTGTTTAAAAGAACAAGACTTTGGAATGACAAAGCTAATTCACATTCCTACTCTTCTCAGAGAAACAGTTATAGCTTCAGTTAATTATTAAAAATTTCAACTACCACTATAAAGACTCCTTAGAAGACTCTTTATTCTCTCCCCTTCACTCCACATATACAAACAATTGCTATGTCTTATAGATTTTGTCTCCATAGTAACTCTCCTATATGTCCCTTTCTCTGCACTCATATAACTACAAACCTATTTCAGGTTATCATCAACTCTTATTGGATTTCTGCAAACTTCTTAATTTGTTTTCCTGTCAAATTTCTTTCCCCAAACTCCTTGCCTCTAATTTCATCTGCCACATAGGTGACAAATTGATCTTCAGAAACCATGTCACTTTTTGGCTCAAAAAGTCCCATCAACATTCTACTGTTTTTAGAATAAAACATAAACTACTTTGCTAGATATTAAAAAACAAAATAAAATACTTTACATAATCTGGATCTAGACTATCTTTTCTAGCTTATTATGCATTACTTCCTTTCAACTCTCTCTGAGGTTTATCTAAATTGGCCAACTTGTTTCTTGGACATAATATTCCATCTCCTGTCTCTATAACTGAATTTTGGTACTCTGGTTTTCAAAGCAATGGTCTCTTCACTGTAATATTGTTCTAAGATTGTGGCATTCCATAATTTGCATCCATATAAGAATTGCTGAAAAGATATTTCTGTTAAAATAGATTTTGAAAATGGGAAACAGTTCAGGGTTATTGAAAGCTCTAGATAATTTTCCAAAAGAAATTTAGTTTATACATGAACTGATGCTGAGTGAAATGAGCAGGACCGGGAGATCATTATATATTTCAACAACAATACTATATGATGATCAATTCTGATGGACCTGGCCATCTTCAGCAATGAGATGAACCAAATCATTTCCAATGGAGCAGTAATGAACTGAACCAGCCCAGTGAAAGAACTCTGGGAGATGACTAAGAACCATTACATTCAATTCCCAATCTCTATATTTTTGCCTGTCTGCATTTTTTATTTCCTTTACAGGTTAATTGTACAATATTTCAGAGTCCAATTCTTTTTGTACAGCAAAATAACGGTTTGGACATGTATACTTATTTGTATTTAATTTATACTTTAATATATTTAACATGTATTGGTCATCCTGCCATCTAGGGGAGGGAGTGGGGGGAAGGAGGGGAAAATTAGAACAAAAGGTTTGGCAATTGTCAATGCTGTAAAATTACCCATGCATATAACTTGTAAATAAAAAGCTATAAACATTTTAAAAAAATAAAAAAAAGAAATTTAGTTTATTCATTTCAAGATCCAGCTTATTATCTACTTGCAATATCTATAAATATATATACATATATATATATACACACACAGATATATACAAAGAGATGATGAATAGAAGAATAAATAGAGATATATGATAAAGATAGATAGCTAGATAACTCTCTAGAGCTCCTTATGGTTCCTCAACTAGAAGAATGATATGCTATCCAGAATTTTCTCAGAAAGATTCAACTTGGGCAAAATAATAAATTTCACATAAAGAATAAATAAATTTATTAAAGGAAAACTTAATATTTTAAATGAGAAATAATTGATGTTATTTTCTCCACCTGGCAAAATATTTTATTAATAGACCACTTTTGAAATAACCATTATTAATTAGAGGATAGGATTATTTATACCTTAAATAAATGCCAGAGAGATAGAGATAAAACCAATGATGCTGGTCATTCTTCATTTTTGAAGCGAACCAGTGGCATCATGGTATATTGTATTGACTTGCATGTGAATTAGATTTCAGCAAGGCAGAATTGCACAAATTCATCAGACTCACTCGCTTTCTGAGTCACTGAAGTCTAATGGCAAAGCAAAAGTCAAAATTATTGGCAATGGCCCAGTATGCAGTGGATGACCTTGGCATATTTGATGTCTGCTCAAGTTCCAAGTCCTCCTTAGCACCTGCTTCAGCCACTCCTATGGGTGTTGGAATAAATGGTTCCCATTTGCCCTCTTTTTCCAGGACTAAGTCTTTACATGCTTGGGGTAGACATTTCCCCTAATTGATCAATAGATTTGAGACATGTTTTTACCTTCAACATGGTTAGCCCGCTTACCAAGACGATTTTTTACAAAGGTTTGGCTACAGGTTTTTGAAACCACAGGGGAGAAATAAATGACATATGGGGAATGGATAGATAGGAACAGAGATAGAAATAGAAAGATAGATTACTAAGGATGAAGCATGAATAGATAGAAAATTAGACAGATAAATAGGTAGGTAGATAGATACCTAAATAGATAGATATCTCAATGGGCTGTCCATTAAACCATATGTTATCTCTTGTACAATATGCTTTCTTCATCCATTTTGTTTTTTTCCAGAATAGATTACTATTCCAGTCTGTTTTGAATGTCCATGGAGGAAACTGAGGCAGCTTTGGAGTAAGCAGTAGCAGAAACTGAAGCAGCAATATAGTAAGAGTAACAGCAGTAATGGTAATAGTTCAATAATAACTAATATTTATAAAGTGTTTTAAAGTTTGCATAGCACTTTTACCTACAGTATTCCAAAACCCAACAGAATAATATATCTTCTTAACTTCAAGTCTGGTATAATATCCCCAGTACTGTTCTTCCTTGTCAATGTTCTTAAATAAAAGCTGGTAATTATGCAGAGTTATGGATCCAGATGGGACCTATGAAGAAAGGACCTACAAAAAGGAACCCTAAAAGTCTAAATAATATTGGAGATTCCTTTCTTCCTTGAGACTAATGACTTCTCTGCATGTGTGCCTCTTTACTTCTCATTCTCTTTCTGTTTATAGACACACACATATGTATATGTATATGTACGCACACACATATATATATATATATATATATATATATTTCCCCTTTTAAAAAAAATTTTTGAACCCATCTACCTGCGAGATTTGTCATGAGGATCAAATTGGATTATAAAGTGCTGAGCATAACTCCTGGAACATAGTAAGTGTTTATATGCATAGCACTATCTACATAGTTGTTGTTTAAGTCATTTCAAGCATGTCTGACTCCTCATGATCCCACTTAGGGTTTTCTTGAAAAAATATCGAGTAGTTTGCCATTTCCTTCTGCAATTCATTTTATAGATGAGGAAACTGAGGCAAACATTGTTAAATGGCTTCCCCACTGTCATACAGCTAGTATTTGAGACTAAATTTGAACTTAAATTGTCTTGATGCCAGATTTGGCATTGTGCTACTCACTTGCCCACTACATACCTAAAAACTATATTAATGTTAGTTATTATTATTATTTTAATTAATAAGAAAGTACATAAAAAAGGAGATAAGCGGGTCTATAACAGTCCTGAGGTCAGGGATATGTTGGTGAATGTTTGACAACTGGTTATCTGGGGGAAAAGTAATGTAACCACCACATACTTTTAAGTTTAATCTGCATGCAAGAGAATTGTATAAATATGTTTACACATATTGGATTTAAAATATATTTTAACATGTATAACATATTGGATTGCTTGGCATCTAGAGGAGGGGGTGGGGGGAAAGGAGGGGAAAATCTGAAATGCAAGGCTATGCAAGGGTCAATGTTGAAAAACAATCCATGTTTTGAAAATAAAAAGCTTTAAAAATGAAAAATGAAAAAAAAGAAAAATATTTTTGACGATGTTAAAAACTTCAGAATTGGAATAAGAATTGGAGAGTGACCCAAGTGAACAGTGATTCACAGTAATCTGAGTGACATTCATAAATAATTCCAGATTTCCACAAGGAGTAACAGTGAGCCAAGAGAAGAAAAAAATCCCTTCACTACCAAATGGTAGCTGATTGTTTTATTGTAGCAAGATAGAATTGGCTTTTGAAGACCATACATGAAGAATGTGAAAAGTTCTCATTCCTTGTTTATCATGTAAAAGCTTTATGTTGTATGCTTCCAGCCATGTTAGTGACTCTATACCAAAAACAAAACAAAATAAAACAAAAAACCCCACACACAAAAATTTGTGTTTTGGTATAACTTGTCAAGTCCTCACTCCCATGACTGCTGTTCTATAACAGTTAAATGAAGAGATAATTTTCTACTCTATCTCTTTTGTTTCAGTTATCATCATTTAATTCAAGGCTTTCAATGACTGATGGGGAAGAGGTGAGCTTCTGTACTTTGGCATCACAATGACCTTATCCATGTGTCAGCGAAAAAGAATTTGACTATATGAGTTTGAACCCAATTCCTATTCGGTATTTCAACTTTATGCTTGTTTGTTTTTTCTGATCTTAGATGAACTCAAGGGTTCAGATATACAGAGTCCCATTAGGTTAGAGCTGAATGACTTAAGGGAAGAAGTCTTTAGAAATTATTCTAAGCATTCTTGGAAGGAAAAATCAGTGACAAGAGTATAGATCTAAGCCTGGCCATTTTGTTGGTAAACTTGTCTTGAAAATTATTTGGTCAATGGAAAGTCAATGTGACATATATTTAGTTATCAGTTTTAAAAATTGCTTCTCAATATGATGAAATTTAAGCTTCAGCTTCTGAGAGATTTTTGTTATTGAATTCTATTTTAAATTATTCTGTTAATGTGTTTTTGAATCTCTTATGTTTAGCATTTGTTTTGATGTAGCAATAAATTACCTAATTCATATCTGTTTATAATTATAAAATTCATTTTTTTACTCACTCCTTTTTGGGGAAAACATAAATGTGAACCAGAACCTGATCTTCAGATTTTCTCTGATGCAGTGGGGTGAGGATTTAATCAGCCAAAGAATGTGATAACAGAAAATCTAAATTGTCCTTCTTTGGTGGTCACTTTCCCCAGTACTGAAAGGACTAAACTATATGCCTGGTTATAGAATAAAGAATGTTCCATATGGTCCCACAACCCCTATGAGTTCAGCAGCAGTTCCTCTTATTTAAATGATGATGAGGTCTTCACCATGATAGTTTTGGAATCATAGTGTCATAACTGCTTAGAACTGGAAAAGAACCCTTTTATTAAACTGGTCCAAATGATAAGTTGTGAGAAGTGTTAGAAAATCCATCATTTTATTTTTAATATTTTATATTTATTTTAATTATATCCTAATTCAGATGATTAACAAATTTTCTTACTGTTTCTTTAAGTACTACATAGACTCAGTCACTTTTCCTGATGGATTATCCAAACAGATGGGCAGTGGTAACTAGTATTCAATAATAATGAAATAGGTAGATTAAAAACAGCCCTGATATTTTGTGTTTTCTTATAAAAAGGAAATTAGTCCATTTAATTAACAATACTATCAGGTTTCTATCAAATAAAATCCTGAGCTTTTTTTCAAAGACAAATATCCATACAAGTAGGCACTAAAAGATGACCTCTTCTTAAAGTTAAATGTAGATAAGTATAATAAAATCTTATACATTGTTATTAGGAGAATAAGAGACTGATGATAGACTAATTATTATCTGTTGATTGGCTTACATAAGTTTAAACTTACAGGACCAAATGCAGGATTTTTTGGCAATAGAAATCCAATAAGAACTTATAAGTCACAAATAGTTGTGATATTTGCTCATATCGCACATGTGAAACCATAGATCTTTGATGTATATTGTATTTCTATAATAATCATAATCATCACTATCATCACCAAATAATACATGTATGTTATGTAAGGAAATCTATACAAAATCATTGTGAAGGAAATCTAATATGATTTGAAGGTATCCTTGATGATTGACAGTATTAAGGAACAATCACACTTTCACAGGCAGTATTAAAAATATTACAACTAATTGAAAGATATACAAACTATCAGTTACCATTATAATGCATAGATATAAGTTCATCACAATATTCACCATTGTGATAGAGTAGAACTAAAATAGAATATAAGTTGAAAGGAATTCCCTGTGAAGGGTGAAGTCCTAAAAATGTTCCTATTTACAAATGATAGCATGTTTGATTACATCAAGCTCCATAAAATTGAAGAGTTCTCTGGGATGATCTGTAATAATTAAAGGAGTTTGAACTGTACATCCACACAGGAAAGACCAAATGGATAAAGAATGTTTGTTGCTCAGATTTCAACATGTATCTGAATATACACCCCATAGACTTTTCCAACTACATGCACATCTGAAACGGGACAATGAGCTGATCTGAGAGCTGAAAAGAATAAAGAAAGCAGGCTAGATTTGCTTTCGGGAAATTGGGTAACATTTTCTGTTTCCAACTTTAACAAAATCCTTCTTTTTAATACAAGTATTTTTCTTTATTAATACTGAGACTTAGAAAACCACTATTAATGCAGAATTACAGATAACTGCAAAGAGGTCAATGGAAAAGCATATGATTATGAGTAGGCTGCAGCATATAATCAGTGGGGAATTTTGAAGAACAGGAATAAAGGATATTATAAAAGGACTGTAATGACAGAAAGAGAAGATAGGCTGGTGATGTGGCAAGAGCAAAGGTCAATTAGTAGATAGCCTGAATGCTACCCTCATGATGTCAAGGGAAAGCAAGAAAGGCCTCCAGCATGTTGCATAGATTTCATTTGATAGGAAATAGATGAAAGTCCTGCATGATGAGCAGGCATGGATGAGGTGTGATCTACATAAATGGAGGAAATTTTCAAGTTGATAAGATCACAGATATATGTGAGTAAGTGAGTATGCAAAGAAATTGTTGAAATGACATTATCTCTGTAGGCTGCAAAATTTGCCATCTAGAAAGACATAATCAGGTGGTCAGAATTAGATCTATCTACCTTTGTTTTTATCATGTCTACATGTTTATGCGTATATAATATACACACATATACATGAAAAACTTGATTTTCTTTATAAATTCAGATCAATTTCCTAAAATACTGAGCCCCAAATAATTTTGATGATTCCACGAACTGTATTGTAACCAGAGCATTATCAAAGGAAAAATATGTTGTCCAAAATAACCCAAATGTTATATTGACCCAAAGAAACTGCAGAACAACATTTTAAATACATGTTTCTCATAATAAATACTTAATTCCTAAACTATGTGGCATGAGAAGCCATCAAAATATAGGGATATAGCAGAAGAAATCAAAACCATATGGAAAGAGAATAAGGTATATACAATTTCTATCATCTCATCTAACACTGGAGCTGTCCAAAATGTGCTTTCAATTAGTTGCCAAACTCAAAGATGAGTTTATATTTTTGGATTTTTACTCATATATAAAAGACAGTAAATTTTCTCCCTGTGTATTCCACAGAATAGCATAAAAGAATAATAAGATAACAACTTGTCCCATGACCATTTCTATGTAAACTCTAGAGGAAAAGATAAGAATGATAACTATATGAGAGTCTAATATAACTCAGCTATTCTCCTAAAGACTTTTATCCTTTCTTTCAAGTGGTAGAGGATAGATTTTAGATTGAGTTCTATTTAGGATGATTTAAAAAACCATCCTCCATGACCAGTCCCATTTAAGTGCAGTAGACAGCCAGGAAAATGTTGTGATTTCAGAAATTCTGTGAGTATCTATTTGCACTACAAATAGCTCCATCATATCAGCTTGGTCTATGCAATTCTGACTAATAGTATTTTTTTTTTTTTATTAAGAACTTGTGTTTGAAAGAGACAATGGGATAAAACAGCAAGAGCAGTATTCTGGGGATCAGTAGATGAGGATTCTTGAGATCTAGCTTTGCTACTAGATACTACAAGGTGTGGGGCAATTGATTTAAACTTTTTGAGCCTACAGTAACTTTAAATGGAAAATGAGGGTAAGATGACACAATCTCTAACATTTCTTCAGGTATACCAATTCTTTTTCAGGCAAAGAAAAATAATCTCATTAGCAGATTGTAGGGCCCTGAGGAATAGTTGTCTAGTTACTAACATCAGAAAGATTGATTCATTTAAGGAATAAGGAGCATGAGATTTGAGGCAAATGTGTATCATGAAAGTAAACTGTCTCTTGTGACCATTTTGAGCTCTTTACACTTGAATTGTTTCTCTGGCATTTTGACCTCAATCTATTCTTGTCACTACATTTCCTCTTGATCCTCACTTGTTCCTTTTTACCTCTATTTCATCTCTAAGTTGAGTGTTGGCATTCTCTTTGTATATCAAACAAAAGTAAGCATTGGTAGGATTTTGAAAAAACCCTGTATCTCTCAGACCTGGTTGTTAATCTCAACCACAATCTTCTACTTTCTGCTCTTTAATGGTAGAACACAACAAACTAAAGTAGAGGTAAATACTTTAGCTTGTTTGAAATGAAGGTAGCATAGAACTATTTATTGGGAGGGGACATAGGTGAGGAGATTTAGATCGTATTTAGTGAAGAAATAAGTTATATTCCTTCAACAAGTTATATTCCTAAAACAAGGATCCTAGGTCCAAGGATATGAAGGAAAAAAATGAAAATGTCCCTGTATTAATTAAGTTCTATCAAGCGAGAGAGAGAAAAATGTACATATATAGGCATATTTAAAATATATACATAATGAATACACAGTAATTGGGTTGGGGAGGTACCTCTGATTGGGGAAGGAATCATTAAGAAAGATTTTTGGTAGAAGGTAGCAGTTGGACAGTTTGGAAGAAAACTAAGGGTTTTAATAGCTATAGAGGATATAATCTAGACATAGAATCAAGGTAAAGACATGGATATTGAAACTAGAATGATGTATATAATGAGTAGTAAAAAGGTCAGGAGAAGTATTATGAAGACAAGATATGGCAACTGATTGGATATATGGGGGGAAAGAGAACTTAAGGAAATGAAGATAACACTGAAGTTAAGAAACTAGTTGACTGGTAGAATGTATTCTTCACAAATAATGTTTCATAAAATCACATTATAAGCTGAGTTACTCGTCTTCTTCCTCTATCATGATGTCCCCTAACTATAGGCTCATACATGCAACTTCAGGTTCCATTTTGCTCCTAAAGAGGGTTCGTGCTGCCTTTCTTGAACTCTTTAGCATTTCACACTACATTGTCTGGGGAAAAGCACTTAGAGGCTCATGTCTAGTTTTTACTACAGAGAAGAGTAGAAAGATAGTCAATGTACATTATAGAGCTGATATAGGAGAGCTATTTATTTGCTCTACTTCAAAAGAAATGCTTAAAATACAAAAAGATTCACAAATAAACAGTGACAAAGACTTAAATATGAAGCAATAAAATTAAAACTACAATTATATTCTCCCTGAAAATTGGTACTTAAAATATCAGAACATGAGCTATATTGCAGTATTGCTGAATAGACTTTTTACATTCACTTTGGCTTTACAATGTCTACCTCAAAGATCATGTCTTCTGGCTAAAGAACATGAGAGGATGTGGTAGGGGTCAGGTGTCTCATTTTTATACCAGTGCTCATCCTTTCCATGTTATATTACCTATAAGAGTCCTCTCTCAGGTAAAGACAGCACTCAAGGAAAAATCCACTGGCCTCAGACTTACAAAATTTCTTCCAAGGAAATAAACACAAAACAAAAGAGGTAGCCAGAGGCCTGAAGCACCCATTAATGCTAGTTCTCCTTTCTGAATCCAAAAGTTACAAGTCTAGACTTCTTTTATATGTTAGTCCTTTAAGTTCTTGAACACATATAACTTGTCCCCTTCTAAATTTTCTCTTTCCAAAGCTAAATTTGCTTAGTTTCTTCAACCAATTCTTGTTTGCCACTTTCTCCTGAATTCTCTATCCTGATTATCCTTTTCTAATCATGCTCCTGTTTGTCTTTGTCCTTGCTAAACCTTGGTGTTCCAGTTGAACTCATTGAACCAGGACAACAAAACCTATCTCTTACCTACTTTGAACCCTTGTAATATAGACTATTTCCCTCTCTCCCCATCCCCACCTCCCAGTTGAATGTAAACTCTACCAAGGACAATTTTGTTTTTGTCAACTGCCTCACACATATAAGGCATTTTTCTGAATTAATAAGTGTAGTTTAGGAAAACATTAGTTTTTTTTTGTTTTTTTTTTGTTTTTTTTTTGCTACAAGGTCACTCTATTGAACTTGCACTCCACTAGAACTCTAAACTTTTTTCATAGAACCTTTGTTTTTTTCAAATCTACATTTCCCCATTCCTATATTTGTAGAGTGTTGTTGTTTTTTTTAATTTGAAGAAATTACACTTATTCTTGTTAAATTTCATCCTGCTTGATTCAACTTGAGCTTGTTAACACACAATGGCCTGACTCTATCTATTAATTCATTTTTATTAAAATATATGCCTTTTCATAGCCATATTCTTTCATTCAATCCTACAAATTTCATTGATTTGAGGTCAAATTTGCCTATCTTTGTAAAGATCTTTAATCTGTTTAGTACAATCTGCTTATTAAACCTACTTTGTTCATTTATTTTTACACATCAGAAACAAAGTGTTTTATTGATGGATTTCTTCTGAAATTTGTGAATTATTAATCTTTTATTTTTCCTAAATCGTACCAACTATTATATATGTTGTAAGTTTTCTCCTTGTTCCTTTCTTTTCAGAATAGATTCCTTCCCATAACTCCTCCTTAAAGACCCTCTCAGATGAAAACCTCACCTCATATTTCACTGAAAAAATTGAGGCTATTTGCCAAGAGTCCCTCTTCTCAACTCAAATGAATTGCCTATTTATTTGTCTTTTTTTTTTTTAACTTAAAAGTATTTTTTGACACTTTCAGTATTAATTTATTCCATGTGAAAAGATAGTTACTTAAACAGATATTATCTTACAAAAAAACTAGATACAAGGAGCTTTTAGATATGATTTCCCCTTTTACATTATGGTATGACATTTTATTGTATATATATAGTAACACTTCACTTAAAGACAGGTTGGTCGTACAATGGATAGAGTACTGGGCCTGGATCAGGAAGACTCATTTTCCTGAAATCAAATCTGGCTTCAGACACTTACTAGTTTTGTGACAGTTACTTCTATTTGCCTCAATTTCTCATCTATGAAATAAGCTGACAAAGGAAATGGTAAACCACTAAAGGGTCTTCACCAAGAAAATCCTAAAAGGGATCATAAAATCCTAAAAGGGGACACTACTGAAGTGATTGAACAACAACAATTCACTTATACACAACTAAGCTGTCAAGTTAGCCAAACCATGACACATACAAAAGCCAAGGAAAAAGGAAAAAAGACCTCTGAGCTGCCAAAATACAAATTCAAAGTTCATGCACTGAATACCATATATTTTGCTCATAGAATAATTGCTTAGATACTCAGGACTATTTACTTATATTTTACATGTAGCTACATGCTCATAAGATCAATAGATCAGATACAAGATTTAAAACAAATGAGAGTGAGAGTAAGAGATAGGTACAATGAAAGCAGCAAGAACAATAACAAGGGAAGAACAAGTAGGCAGAAAGGATAAAGAGAAGGTATGAAATTTTAAAAATAAGCATAGGAGTCTAGGCTCATTCAGTGAAGGCTCAATAGAGACTAACAAAATATTCCAGACTAGTAACAAATTCATGATAATGACTGTGAGTCATTAAGAAAAGGTTACATTTCCCTAATAGATAAGCTGTTAAGGATATGAATAAACAAGTCTTAAATTACAAACTAATATGAAAGAAAGCTCCAAGTTACTAATAAAAGAAAGGCAAAAACCAAAACCAAACAAAAAAATCCAACCCCACAAAAAACAAGCAAACAACTTTTCCTTCCCCTCTCTCCACCAAATTTCACCTTACATGTCTCCAATTGGCAAACATGACAAAAAATTGGAAATAGTCAATACTGGAAGGATTGTGGTAAGACAGGCATACATTAGTGACTATTCCAGATAGCAATTTAGAAATTAAGTGACTAAAATTCTATATCCCTTAACTCGAGATCCTCTTTCAGTCATGTATCCCAGGAAAGTAATTGAAAAAAAAAAAAAAAGCAGGAGTCCATACATACCAAAATATTTATAGTAGCTCTTTTTGAAGTAGTAGAGAATTTGAAGCAAAGCAGACACTCATCAGTTGGAGAATGGTTAAATAATTGATGGCCATGAATACAATGGAACTTTACTTTGCTATAGGAAAAGATAGTTATAATGAATATAGAGAGAAACACAGAAAGACATATTCTTATAAAAGACCCCAGGAGAATTAATATGTCTTACTAAGATATCCAACATACATTTAATCTATGGGGCATCAACGATATTCTAGTTATTTTCCAGAAATGCAGGAAATATGTGAAATTCTCTTTTTCAAGACAGACAGAAATTATTAATGAAATTGGAGCATCAGAAAAAATATGGGAAGAATAATTTTCAAACTAACTAAAATCAGTAAAGTTTTTCATAGATTCCATCAACTTTGTAATATCCATTTATTCCCAATATTAAATTGTTCTTCTCCAATATCATCATATCATCATCATCATATTTATATAACACTTTACACATGTTTTCTCATTTGATCCTCATACCAACCCAATGAGGTAGGTGCCATTATTAGCCTCATTTGACAGATAAGGAAACTGAGGCAGTTAAGTTACTTGCCCATATCTATTTAAGTATTTGGAGGATTTGAACTTATGTATTCCCAATTTCATATCCAATACTCTCATCTACTGTACCATTTCTCTGCTTCTATACTCATTTTCATACTATATCCTATACAAATGAAGTACTTTTAAGGCACAGGCATATTATTTCTTTAATTTTTCCTTGCTTGTAGCAAATCTCAAATGCATTCATGTTCAATAATTATTTAACAAAATGTTTTTCAAAAACCAGCAGGTGGCACCACTACGCAGTTAGAAGTAGGAAAAATTAAAATGAATCAACTGGGGGAAAAGAGATCATTCAGAAAACTACTGTACTAAGTGAATTAATTTTCTTATTTACATTTTCCTCCTTTAATTTAATTGGAAAATACAATTGTCACATGGCAAATATACTTTATTTGTGTTTAATTGAGCACTAGCAAAATCCCTTTATGTTTAACATCAGTATAATTTTTCTAAGCTATATTCTGACACAAAATAAAACCAAATATACTATTTTGAGATACACTATAGATATAACTGATGAAATCCTGAATGATGGGTGTGACTGACAGAAAGAAATTGAAGCACTGATGGAATGTTTTCCTGAGGCAGATAGGGAGAAGACTCTGATAAAGATCTGTTTAGCTCCTTGGTCCCACCCTCTGTGGAGATCATCCAATTAAGAAACCCAAGTAATACCAAACCTCGGAGGCCCACCCTCTGTGGGAGTTTTGGGCAGCCTCACCTTGTTATGTTCTGTCAGAAATCCCAGTCATATCCCTAAAGTCAAATTTTCTTTATAAATCTACTTATGCTCCAAGCCATATTTGGGTCAGTACACCACAACACTCTGTCTCTTGGTGTCTTTCCCCTTCACCTTTCCCATGCTACATGGTGTCTTTCCTAACCCCATTATGCTTCTCAATCCAGCTTCTCCTCCTGATAGCTAACTCTTTTAGGGTCCTTTTAGGGTCCTAACAATTTGATTTTCCTCTTTTCTTTTTCTAATCAAATTTACCAAGGATTTATCTATTTTGTTGGTTTTTTTCATACAACCAACTCAGTTTTATTTATTAATTCATGTGATGACCACATATTATAAAATCAGCCAGAGTCAGGAATTCAGGTTAGGGAAAAATCTTCAATCTTTATTCTCAGTAGAGATAAAGAAGGATCAGAGGTAGAAGGGGATCAGAGGTAAAAGGGAACTGAGTCAAGAAGCCAGCCAGACCAGAAGCCACAAGACCAGCAGCCACCAAAGCAGAACCCAGCCAGCAGTCTCTCTCTGCTTCTCTCTTCCTGTTCCTCTGCCTCCACCCACCAAAATCGTCATTTCCTATACAACACATCAGGACTTGCATAAAGAGTGGGAGGGGGGCCATTCTTTCTCCAAGCATATATATTAATAGAGTATAGTCCAATTACTATTTAGCCTCATGTGCTTGGGACCTCACTGCATCAACTCAAGCCTCAGCCCATTACAAATTCAATAGTTTTTTTACTTTCAATTTTATTAATCTCTCCTTTTATTTTTAGAATTTCAAGTTTAGTGTTTGACCAGAGGGTTTTAATTTGCTCTTTTTCTAGCTTTTTTAGTTGCAAATCTAATTCATTGATATTCTCTTTCTCTATTTTATGCAAGTAGGCCTCTAGAGATATAAAATTTCCCCTTATTACCATTTTGGCTGCATCCCACACATTTTTGTATATCATCTCATTATTGTCATTATCTTGGGTGAAATTAATAATTGTGTCTATGATTAGTGTTTCACCCAATCATTCTTTAGGATGAGATTATTTAGTTTCCAATTATTTTTTAGTTTATTTTCCCCTGGCTTTTTAATGAATGTAATTTTTATTGCATTGTGATCTGAAAAGGATTCATTTACTATTTCTGCCTTTCTGCATTTGAATTTGAGGTCTTTATGTCCTACTATATGATCAATTTTTGTATAGGTTCCGTGAACTGCAGAAAAGAAAGTGTACTCCTTTCTGTCTCCATTTAATTTTCTCCAAAGATCTATCATACCTAACTTTTCTAGTATTCTATTTACCTCTTTGGTTTCTTTCTTATTTATTTTGTGGTTTGATTTATCTAATTCTGAGAGTGCAAGGTTGAGATCTCCCAATATTATAGTTCTGCTGTCTATTTCTTCCTGCAGCTCTCAACTTCTCCTTTAAGAATTTAGATGCTACACCACTTGGTGCATATATGTTTAGTACTGATATTGCTTCATTATCTATATCACCCTTTAGCAAGATATAATGCCCTTCCTTATCTCTTTTTATTGGATCAATTTTTGCTTTTGCTTGATCTGAGATCAGGATGGCTACCCCTGCTTTTTTTACTTCACCTAAAGCATAAGAGATTCTGATCTGGCCTTTTACTTTTACTCTGTATGTATCACCCTGCTTCAAGTGTGTTTCCTGTAAACAACATTTGTAGGATACTGGTTTTTAATCCAGTCTGTTAAACGCTTCCTTTTTATGGGGGAATTTATGGTTAAAATTCACATTTATGGTTAAAATTACTAATTCTGTATTTTCTGCCATCTTGTTAACCCCAGATGATGCTTTTCTCTTTTCTTTCCCTCTTACTCCCCTCCCCAGTATTAAACTTGTGAGCAGCACTTGCCTCACGCAAACCTCCCTCTTTAGGATCCTTTCTCCCCACCTTAGAGTCCCTCCTCTTTTCTTAAACCTTTTCCTTACAATTTCTGTATTCCCTTCTATTTAACTTACTCCTTCTCTTTTCACTTTTCCCCTTCCACTTTTCAATGAGGTGGGAGAAATTTCTCTATAAATCAAATATGTTTAATATTTTTCTCTTTGAGCCAATTCTGATAAAAGTAAGATACACACTATGTTCATCCCTCTCCCTTTTTCTCCTCAGATATAAATAGGTTTCCTTTGCCTCTTCATGAGTGGAGTACCTCCACTTTTCCCTTTTTCTGGTACAATTTCCTTTCCATTTCTAGCTTCTTTTTTATATTATAATAATAAAATCAAATTAACATGTATTCTTTATGTATACTCATAATAGAAATATAGTTCTCTAGATTTCTTTTTACCTTTTTTATTTTTACCTTGAGTCCTATATTTGGAGGTCAGACTTTTTGTTTAGTTTCATTTTTTTTGTGAGAAATAGATGGAATTCACCTATTTCATTGTATGTTCATCTTCTTCCCTGGAAAAAAAAATGCTCATTTTGACCGGGTAAGTTATTCTTGGCTGCATACCAATTTCTTTAGCCTTTCAGAATATCAGATTCCAGGCCCTTTGATCCTTTTATGTAGACATTGCTAGATCCTGAATAATATTGTGACTTCCCTGTATCTGAATTTTTTTTTTTTTTTCTGGCTGCTTGTAGTATTTTTTCCTTGGTCTGATAGTTCTGGAATTTACCCACAATATTTCTTGGAGTTTTGATTTGTGATTCAGTAGGTGATTGATGAATTCTTTCAATCTTTATTTCACCCTCTGTTTCTATAACATCTGGGCAGTTCTCTTTGATGATTTCCTGAAAAATAGTGTCTAGGCTCTTTTTTTCATCATAATTTTCAGGAAGTCCAATAATCCTCTGATTATCTCTCCTAAATCTGTTTTCCAGGTCTGTTGTTTTTCCAAGTAGGCATTTAACTTTTTTTTTTCTATTTTTTCATTTTTATTAGTTTTCCTTGACTGATTCTTGGTGTTTCCTCGAGTCATTCATTTCCATTTGTTCAATTCTGATTTTTAATGAATTATTTTCTTCATTTACTTTTTTAATTTCTTTTTTGTAATTGTCCAGTTGAGTTTTTAAATGAGTTGTTTTGTTCTATGGAATTTTTTTCCATTTTGCCAATTTTATTTTTGAGAAAGCTATTTTCTTTTTCCAATTCACTAATTCTGTTTTTCAGGGAGTTGATTTCTTTATCCACTCTATCTTTTAATAAGCAGAATATCTTATCCAGACCCTCTTGCAAAGTTTCCCTTTTCTTTTCACATTTTTCTTCTAGCTCTCTTGTAAGAGCCTTTTTAATTTCTTCTATGAGGGCCTTGTATGGTGGGGACCAAATCATATCCTTCGGGGTTTCAACTAGACACAATCTGTTTTTAGTCTCCCCAGGGTTTGAAGTCTGCTATCTTTAGTTAGAGCTCACTTTAACTTTTTACTCATTTTGAGAAAAAAGAAACAAAAACCCCCAAAAAACAAAAACAACTGCCGTCTGTTTTTGGGGCAGTGTGGTATTACCAAGCTTCCTCTACAGACAACAGGAATCAGTGAAGCAGCAATGAGACATCAATGGCTGTGCTGGGATCAGACTCTGTACTGGGATCAGTGGTTGCACTCTGAGATCCTACTGAATCACTTTAGGTGTTGTGTGGGTGTGGCCAGGTCCTGAGAGAATCTAGTGTTTTGGGGTTATAGTCTTTACCCTTTGGATTTATAGCTTCTCTGCTGATCTACTGGTTTGCTGCCAGAGCAAAGTAGGTCACACAGTGGTAAAGTTCTCCCTGAAAATTTTCTGCCAGTTAAGATCCCACCTCACCCCTCCCATCTGCTCAGTGTGAGCTGCCTTTCATGTTCTCACTGCCAACTTGCCTGATACTGTGCCTAGCCTAACTATCCCCTCCTGCGAGTAAAAACGAATTTTTCTGGCAAATTTCGAGAATATCATCTGTTGGTAATGTGTTGCACTCCCAATATTCATGGGGTTTGACAGTCAACACTAATTCCGAGGCCTTTCAAAAAAGAAGTAGTCTGAGGGTAAGGAAGAGCTTAGACAGTTATGTCCTCTCCACCATCTTGGCTCCTCCCCCTGACTAATTTTTATTTGTTTGTTTTTCAACTATTTGTTCTATGTACAACTTCCTTCTCCTGGTCAGGGAAATACTTTCTGTGAATTATTGTGAGAAAGAAAAAAAATTGTATTCCATCAGGTGCCAACACACTCCATAATCCTCCATCAAAGAAATATATTTAATTTATAAGCATATATTTGTATGTAAGTTCAAAATTTCCATTTAGGTTCTGGAGGTTTGTTAAAGAAGGAAGTTATTGGCAGGTTACATGCAAAGAATATTTCTTTATCACTTGTAAAAGAAAGAAAAAAATGTATAACATACATTCTTCTCAATAATAGAATAGATTAGGCAAATCATAAAATCATAGTTAGAGTTGGAAGAATCCTCAGAAACCATCCAGTCTATTAATTTTGTAGATAAGGTAACTAAAATCGGGGGATATTAAGCTGACTTGTTCAAATTCACAAAAGTTGTTAACACCAGAACTGAGTTTTGAATCTTTATTTTCATGGCTGATTTTATTTTTCCTTCTTTCTTGTTATGGGCCAGAACTTGAAACAAGGTGCTAAGTAAGTGGAATTGAGGAGATAGTAGTTAAATCTAGTTTAGCATTGATTTAATCCTACAACAAATAATGATTTCCTAGTGATATAATGATTGGTGTTATACTCAGTGTGGAGCATATAAGGAGCAGCTGTCAGGGCCAGAAAGGACAGACGCACTAGAAGCTTTCTGAGGCTGAGACAGATTCATTCCATCTTCCACCTTTGTGCAGGTTGGAGGCTGAAGTATAAACCTTTGGATTCAGAGACAATTGAGGAGATTCAGAAGCCAGAGAAGGCAAACGGGCAGAACTAAGGAAAACAGAAAAGTGGTGGCAGGCTGCCCTGTGGAGAACACTGAAACCAAGATCCGGAAGGCCTCCAGAAAACTAGCTGAGCTGCAAGTGAAGGAGATAAGACTTTGAAGGAAACAATAAAGGATTTGGACTAATCCCTGGCTGCACTTGTGATTACTGAACTGAAACTAAAGCTGCCTCCAGAAGCCCCCAAGAAAGCTGCTCCCAGAGAAGTTACATTTTAGAGAAGAATATTACACTTTCCATCTTTTATTCTCCTTTTATATTAGAATTTTATGAATTAATTTGATTTTTATATATCAATTATTTCTGTAGATTCCCTACTCCCCCCTACAACTAGTAAGCATTCTCCTGTAACAAAGACAAATAATTTTGCAAAACAAATTGACATCACAATGTGTTCATTTTTTTATAGCAGATCAAATCTTTATGGTTCACAATTGACTGAGAAGTGTAGACACATAAATCATTTTAGCTTATATATATTGAACTTGTATATATTGAATATATATGTATATATTATACTGAATGATAAATGGTATATACAAAAGAAAACATGTTAAATTATGTAGTTTTCCTAAAATTAATCCTTTAAGGTATTTACTCATATCTTATACCTACACTTGGTCAAAAGATATTTTAGGATGCTATAAACTGTAAACCAACAAGTAAACCACTTGAAGATGTGAACAATATTTTGTTCAAATGGAAGACACACATACACACATACACACACACACACACACACACACACACACACACACACAAAGAAATCCTAGTTCAAAAGAATAATCAGTAATGAAAAAAAAAAGCCTCAGTTAAACACATGGAATTTTATAATACTGATTTGCTAAAAGCTTATTTTTTAATATCAGGACAAAGTAAAAATCATAATAGTATTGAGAAAGCATGTTCTGATAGTGATTAGTATTTAAATATCCCCAAACCTAAATCTTAATTTATATTGATATCTGAATTCTCTACACACACTTCTTTAATGAATATTAGTGATTTAGTGCAAAAAACATCATCTGTTCTGCAGAGTTAATCCTTACCCAATATCACCTGAGCAAAGTGATTTCATCAGCATATTCACATTGAATCTCAGTCTCATTTAAAGGTCATTTGGCAATCTGTAAAATATAAAGGATGCTAAGATATTAATAATGTTAATTATAAATATGTCACATTTTCGCAAAAAATTTCTTAGACCAATTCAGATCTTAAGCAAGTTTGCCAATTTATACAAAAGGAGAGATACTGAATCTTTAATTTTGTTTGTGTAGGGAACTTCCAGATTAGTAAACTCCCCACCCCCACCCCAGCCCCATTAATGCCGTTTGGTACCTTTTCCTTCAATGAGCCACTTTATTTTTTTCAGAGATGGGACTTGGATTCCAGGTTTTTCTTTTTTCCCACCAGGATTAGGTAGCTATCTATGCTCCCATTTTCATTTATTAATAAAGGATAAAATATTTTAATCTGAATCAGGCATTTGGACTATGCAAAAGTTAGTATGATGTAACTAGTATTTATTAGAAAAGGTACACAAATTATTTAGAAACTAATAGCATTGTAAATACAAAAAAACTTTTTTTCTTATCAAAATAATGAAAAACAAAAATGATAATCTAAGCAAAGCCATATCTATATAGAATAGAACTGGGTGATGTTATTTTCAATCTGGGGATAAGCATTTAGGGTTTTCTCAAACATGCTTTATCTTAATAATAAAATAATGTGTCATTTTTGGAGACTATTTTGAGACATAAACCTTCTAGAATTAACCTACTTAAATGTTTAAATTTACTCTATCAACTGAGCTAGTAATTCTGTACTTCATTTTATTCTATGTAAAAAAAAATTGTCTAAGTGACCCCATCAATGACCATGATCCTTCTCTTTATTTTGGGATGAAGCTCTATTTAATAATAGGGTGTTACAGATTGTTTGCAGTAAGGAGATTGAGGCACCACATATAGACAGATTGACCTACTATTATAAACATTTTTCCATATAATATAATTATATACAATAAATAGGTAGCAAAATCTTTTTAAGTAGGTGGGCCAGAGGTTTATTGATTTTGGTTCAAATTTTTTTTTGAGGAATCAGCTTTTATTTTTATCAATCTATGAGATAGACATTTCTATAAAAGCAAAAACGGCTCTAAGAAAAGAAGAAATGATTGACTGTTCAGAGTAATTAACAATAGTAGATGATCATGATTGGAAAAATTTTGAAAAAAATGCAAGGTATGACTAACTAGGTAATACTAGCACATTAATTTCCATATTAGGCATATTCATACCCAATGAATCAATAAAATTTTTAAAATGCCTACTGTGTACCAAGTACTGTGCCAAGTGAAAATAGGAAATGACTGTGGAAATGTTTATTGTATTAATCAAAAAGGTGAATTAATAATATGGATTTAATCAATGTCTTGGATGTGTAAAGAAGTGGATTAGTGTTCCTTTTCCCTCAATCCATTTACTGACCAACTGAGATGACAATAAAGTATACAGAATAGAGAGTTCTCCTTGGAATTAGAAAGATGGGTTCAAATGCTGCCTTTGACATATATTGCTGTGTGATTATTGACAAGTCACTTTACTTCTCAGTTACAGAAAACATTCCAATACAAATTCACAGGCACATGACTTTTCCACCCCAAATAATAATAATAATAATAATGGCATTAATATAGCATGTTAATGTTTATAAAGATCTTTACATTTAATTTTTCATTTTTATTTAATACTGATGACAATCTTATCATCATCATCATCACCATCATCATTTTACAGATGAAGAAGCTGGGTAGAATTTGAATCTGAGTCTTCCTGATTCTATATAAAATCTTCTATCTACTGTATAATCTAACATAAGCTTCAAATGCTTTCAGAAAAGCTATGTCTATTTAGAGGGATGGAGAAATTTCACAAGACAAACAACAAGCATTTATTAAACACCCACTATGTGCAGACACTATTCTAGGTTCTAGGGAAACAAATACAAAAAATTAAATAAGGACTTATGTTCTAATGGAGATGAATACATTCACACATTTTTGTTAATTTTAGGAGAAATTACTTTGGGAAAATACTATATTATATGTATATATATATATATATATATACACATATATATATATATATATTTTATATATATATATACTTTTTTTGGCTGTGCAGAAAAATGAAGTCCTGTATTTACATATATATAATCTCTGTATACATATACATGTATGTATATATTTAGCTTCTCTGAAGTATTAGAGATACCTGAAGTATCTTATTTTAGATCCAAAATTCACACGTGATAACATCATACACATACATTTCTGTGTAAAAGAACAAATATTATGTGCAAACATAAGATGCACATGTTTATAAAAACCAACACATTCATTTTACTAAGACATTTATCTTTGTACATGTACATACGTGTGTATATATATATATATATGTATCCACAAAAGTGGAAAAAGGTAATCTTGTTTTGTTATTTATTCCACTATCAGTTGTCACATAGTATTCCCAGTTACCAGTGAGCTAATATAGGGAATGTCAGACCTTTGCTACTCTTCCCTAGAATTTTCACCATTATATATCATCTTTAATGTCAAAGGAAAAAAAGAAAATGGAAGTTATCTCTGTTTTTGACATGTAGCAAATTTCTCCATGGGAAGGGTAAGGAAAAGATCAAATGGCCACCCTGAATTTTCCATGTCATTACAAAACATCACATCTTTTCTATCCTGAGTTACCACATAGGCAGAAGATGCTTTCTCACAAAATCAAGAAAGGCATCTTTGAGCTTCTTCTCTGAGATGGGATGTTCCCTACAAATTCCAAATATTGCTTAGTTATTAATTATAAAATGACATTGAAAATGGTCTGATTTGATGATAGGAAGACACCTGCTTAAGATTCTTTCCTACCTTTTATGCCTTAACTATGCTCATATTGTGTACTTGGCAAGTGATCAGAATAACTATTTAGAGGATAATTCTTTCATCATCACAGAACTTAACACAAAGCTTAATTGATTGCACTTGACTCTTACAGAGATTTCTGACTTCCCAGTTGTGAATTCTCAGATGTCTACTCTCAAAGGATGATAATATAATTAAACAATAATTTTTGTCTCAAATAGATGCTGTGTAGAAAATAATAAGTTATTTTTGTTTGCTAGAAGAACAAATAATTAGAGCTTAAATTAGTTCACAAGAGTATTAGGAACCTGCAGAGAATGAGAGGGTATTTTTTTTTCCTGAGGCAGTTGGGGTTTAAGTGACTTGCCCAAGGTCACACAGCTAAGAAGTGGTGTCTGAGATCAGATTTGAACTCAGGTCCTACTGACTTCAGGGCTGATGCTCTATTCACTCCGCCACCTAGTTGCCCCTAGAGTACTCTTTAGTGGAAAGCATGAAGGTTATGTCTCTAGCTAATCAATCACCAAATATTTATTAAGCATTTACTATATGCCAACCAGTGTAAGTTCTGGGGATACCAATACTAAGAATGAAATATTGTCTAATTTCTAGGAGCTTATATTCTAACAGGGAAAGACAACTAATGCATGTGTAAGTATAAAAACTAAGCATGAAGTAACTAAATATACAAGATAATTTAGAAGAGAGAGAGTTCAATAATGATGGTAGTGATTAGGAAAGGTTTCTTTTAGAAGGTGGAGCTTGAAATGGGCATTAAAAGAAAAGAAAAATGCTATGAGGCAGAAGTAAAGGAGTATATTCCAGGCATGAGGAGGATGCAAAATTATAGTTAGGACATAGAGTGCTGTGTGAGGACTAAAGATAGATCCAGTTAGTCTAGGTTGTAGAGCTCAGGAAGGGGAGGAATGTACAATAAGGCTGGAAATACATTCACATTTGTGAAGGGCTTTTAAAAGTCAAATAGAGGATTTTATATTTTATCTTGCAGGCAGTAGGGAGGCAGTCTAGTTTATTGAATAAGAGAGTGATTATTAGCAGATCTGTGCTTAGGAAAATCACTTTGGTAGGCCTGTGGAAGGTGTATTGGAGTGAGGAAAGAATTGAAGTAGGGAGTTCAATTAGCCAGCAATTACAACAATGTAGGTGAGAGATGATGAGTTCCTAAACTAAAACAGTTGTTGTATGAATGGAAATGAGTAAAATATGAGAGATATGGAGATACAAATAGCAAGATTTGATAATTAATTGGGTAAGTTAGATAAGAGAAGATGAGGAGTTAAGAATAATACTGAAACTAGGAACCTTGAACTATAGAAGAATAGTGATGTCTTCATCAGAAATATTGAAGTTTTGAAGAGAATTACATGTATGGATAGCTAGGTGTTGTGGAGGAAAAGAATGAATTCTGTTTTAGACATATTGAGTTTGAGATGTCTCTAGGATATCCATTTGGATATTTCCAATAGGCAATTGGTTGATGCAAAAGTAAAACTGATGGCAGCTGTATATATAAACCAAGGAATCATCAGCAAAGAGATAATTAAATCTCTAAAATGATAAAATCACCAAAAAAGAAGGTATAGAGAGAAATGAGAAGGTATAGAGAGACTCAGAATAAAATCTTTGGCAGTATCCATAGATTCAAGCAAAGAAGACTAAAAAGGGTCAGTTAGATCAGAAGAAAATCCAAGAGAGTTGAATCACAAAACTCAGAAATTTCTATTATGCTTTTTGGGTTCATGTTTATTATTCTTATTAATTATACACAATGAACACAGATTTTCAGCTAGTACCATTCAGAGACAATGCTTGGTTGTCTCTGATTGCAGTGTTCTTCATTGCTCATTCTGATCTTCCTTATGGTCCATGTTCCTGGATGAACGGCTGACTTCTTAAGGAGCACACACAAACACACACACACACACAATCACCATGACTATACAGAGGAAGGAAACCTAAGACCAACTCTAATGGTACTATCTTAACTGATAATACTTAACTGTATATCCCACATAGCCTTAGCCAATCAACCCTAACCCTATCCCTAGCTTAATGCATCCTATCCCAGCAAATGTGGCAGGTATAAAAAGCAGCCTTTTTTAATCTGAAACTAGAAGTATGGCTTGGACAGAGTGCCGGGTTTTGCCATGGGGTGTTAAATTTAGAGAAAACTAGTATACTTAAACAGTACTTCTGCAAAGCAGAAACATCATAGTTTAAAATCTAATATAGGAATTAAGAATAGACTAGATATTAAAAGTAATTAGTTATAAGAAGAAACTAGAACATGGTGGTATGGGTTGCTAGCCTTGAGACCATGATTCATAATTTCTCTCATTCCTTCTCCCATGGTCTGTTGGGAAACTATGTTTTAGGTATAAAAATTACCACCCTATTTAGGTCCAGTAAAAAGTCTAGCTGATATCTGTGACATTAGCTTAAGCTGTTTCCCACAGTCAAGGTTCCCACTGCCTGAATTATTTCTTATAGGAGAGCAAGGGTCCAAATAGAACTTCCCTTATGCAGTAACATCACTCCTTTTCTAGCTTCCAGCTATGTTGCTTCCTGTTGTCCCAGGTATTTGACACTATATTTCTGCTTCTTAGAGTAGTGGCTAGACTAAAGTTAAGGGTATATGGGTGGCACAATGGACAGAATGTCAAGTATGGGGTCAGGAGTTCCTAAATTCAAATCTGATTTCAGCCGTAACTTTTGGTAAGTCACTTAGTCCTGTTTGCTTCAGTTTTCTTATTTGTAAAATGAGCTGAAGAAGGAAGGGGTAAACCACTCTACTATATTTGCCAAAATTCCAAATAGGGTCACAAAGAGTTGGACATAACTAAATTGACTAAACAACAACTTAGGTTAAAGGTTTCATGTTCTAATTGGCCTGTTGTCTGATAGCAATCCATGGCCTGCTTGCAATCAACCTTAGAGTTATATAGCATGCTTCATAGATCTCCCTAAAAGACTTGAAATTGCTCAAGGTAGCTGGCAGCTACCTTTACCAGCTAGGTAAAATAGATAGAATGTGAAAGTAGAGGAAAAAAGCAACAGGATAAAACCAGTGACTTGCCTTTTTTCCAGGCTATCCAAAATAGAGGAATCTAACAACACATAGAACCCTTTAGCAGCATGGAAGAAACAAAGCTTAGCACCGAGTTAGTAAGAAAAAATTGGTTAGAATAGAAAGTTATCAAGGGCTGGCTGGGACAAGCTCATTATAAAGTTTACTCATCCCAATGTGACACCCTCCCCAGTAGAGGCTTCATGTAATTGTTCTAAGGTCTCTATCTCCCCTCCATCTGGACCACTATCCTGCCACATGACTTCTTGCTCCAAGCCCAGAAATTCCTAGTTATAATGTCAATAAAACTCTAACTGTTGGGAAAAAGCAAGCAACTGGGAAAAAGAAATAACCAAATGCTGAATCTAAAGCTATCAAGAGACTCCAGATTTCTATATAGCATTTATATATCTATAAATGCTTGCAGTAAGGTCAGAATTGATGATAAACAATTTTAAAACTGTTAACATAGATAATTTGTTATGTTAACAAATATTATAGCAATAAATCTAATACATAACTCAGAATTGATGAGGAGTCAGAAAAATGGCTATTTTGTCTGTTAGTCCAGTGTATTTATGGACAAGAAAGATGGAGAACCCAGGATAGGCCAACCAATAGCCAGGAATTCATTGGCTTTTGATTTACAGTGAGCTGGTACAGCAAGGTGGCACTGGACTTGGAGTCAGACGAGTTCACATCAGGTCTAAAGCACTTATTAGATATGGACAAGCATCAGGTGTTTTTTTAAATATATAAAAGCACCTATCTTCTGGAGTTATTGTGAAGATAAAATGCTTTAATATTTGAAAAGTACTTTGCAAATCCCAAAGTTATATGAAAAAGCTAGTTGTTTTATCATTATTATTAAATTTGGAGGGAGCCAAGTCCTGTGAGTATAAAGAATTGAATGTAAGAAAAAAAGAAGTAGGAAGAAGAGGAGTTCATTAATGCTAAAAATGGATGTTTCAGGGGATAATATACAAAGGACTACAGTGGAGGATAAATACTGAGGTTAATTTGAATGGAAATGAGAAATAAAGTGATTATAAGAAGGGCAAGAGGTTGATTTTTTTTTCTTCCTTAAAGATGATGACTCCTTACTCTTAGTCCCTTCCTATTCCAATCTACCCTTTACCCAATCCATTGCCTGATTACTTTTCCTGAGGCTCAATCTGGCTATTATTCCTCTGCCGAAAATCTTCCAGTGGCTTCCTAAAACCTAACTAATACAATTCCAGTTACTTACTCAGGAATTTGATGACTTAGCACCATTATTCCTTTCGAATCTTAACTTCCTGCTTCCTTCCTTCCTTCCACAATGCAAACCAAACTGCTCACATATTTGAATTGATAATTCATATCCATTTTTTATATAAAGGCAAAAATTCTATTTGACATTTTAAATGACTGTAAATGAATTGAACATCAGCTACATCTCTAAATATGTTTATATCTGGTTTAGCACGAAGTTAAATTGCCATAGTGGACAGAGCACTACGTGGAGTTAGGAAGCTCTGAATTCAAATTCATTCTTTCACTAAGTATGTGAGTCTCAGCAAATCATTTGACCTCTGTTTGCCTGAATTGTAAAATGGGGATGACATCTATGGTTCTAAGAATTGAAAGCTGAAGGATCAACATTTAGTGTTGCTAAAAAAAAAAGACTTTTGATAGACCACTGGACAGCAGGGATATCAAATTAGTCATTATTTAAAAAAATTAATTCAGGCTATTCACTAGAAGGTCAACTGCTGAAGCTGAAGCTTAAAATGAGAGGTCCCTGTCTTTCAGAATTCTTGTGAGGATCAAGAGAAATAATATTTGTACAAGACTTAGTATAATGCCTGTCATATAATATTGTTTTGCAATTGTGTCTGACTCTTCTTGACTCCTTTTAGAGTGGTAAAAGTACTAGAGTGATTTACTTCTTCAGTTCATTTTACAGATAAGGAAACAGAGACAATAGGTTAATCTACTTACCTGGGGTCAAATATAGTATGTGAGGCTAGATTTGAACTCAGTAAATGAGTCTTCCTGACTCCAGGTCTAGTACTTTAGCCACTGTGTCACCAAACTGGCACATAGTAAACCCTAGTAAATGGATGTTTCTGTCCCCTTTTACCTAATACACAATGTCAAAAAATAATTATGGTTACTGAATAAAATTTTTTTAAAAGTCTATTAAACATTTACTATGTCTTACTGTGTTTGCTATATCTTTACCAAGAAAATCCCAGAATGAAGTTATGGAGAGATGGACTTGACTAAAATGAATGAACAAAAACATGCGCTAAATACTATTCATAAGCACTGGAGATATATACAAAAACATCATCAATCACATTAAAGACTGAGTCAAATACAATGTTAGCCAAGAAATGGGAAATCTGTTAACAAGAAGCATTATGTGGTAGACTTGTGGTCTGACTTGAAGTCACATGATTTTCATTCAAGGTCTGTTGCTAAATATACTGGTTGTATGATCTTGAGTAAGATGATTTCAGAAGAGCCTGGAAAGACTTATATGAACTGATGCTAAGTGAAATAAGCAGAATCAAGAAAACACTGTACATAATAGCAATAAGACTTGACTTTTTTCAACAGCAAGTTGATTCAAGGAAATTCCAATAGATTTGTGATGAACAGTGTCATTCACATCCAGAGAGAGAACTATGGAGACTGAATATGGATCAAAACTTAGTATTTTCACCTTTTTGTTGTTGTTGTTATTTTGTTTATTTTTCCCCTTTCTCATTTTTTTCCATTTTGATCTGAATTTTCTTGCACAACATTACAAATATGGAAATATGTTTAGAAAAATTGCATATGTTTAACATATATCAGATGGTATGCTATCTTAAGGAGGGCAGGGAGAGAGGGAGAAAAATTTGGATCACAAGGTTTTACAAAGATGAATGTTGAAAATTATCTTTGTATGTATTTGGATAAATAAAATACTATTAAAAAAGAAAAAAAGATAGTTGAAATGTGCCAGTTATGCCAATGTCCACTCTATTATTTTCACAACAATAGGGAGACTACTTAGCATCTAGAGCCCTTTGAAGTAATGGGCAACTTTCCTAGAGGAGGGCAACCTCCTGCAGCAGGTGCTGCAGTTGCTACCTGCTACTACTAGTCCTTCCTTTGCTTCCTACTAATTTTTCTTCTGATTTTTGTTTGTTTTTAGAAAGGTTCTGATTTGGGAGGAAGAAAAAGGCAAACATAGAGATTCCAATACCTTGATGTCTGGGAACCCAATCAGCAGTATTTCATATTCTCTCTCTACCTTTAACTACTGTAAAAGACTTTTCCGTGGCAGAACCTTATGCCTTTTTGAATTAGTGCCTCTTTCTTCCTATCACCAGAAACCCATCAGTCTCTCCTGGAGAATGGAGCTAGAGGAGGAAAATGTGTTATTATTGTTCAGTCATTCAATTGTACAGATTCTTTGTGATCATAGCATGTCTGGCCCTTTTATCCTCCAATTTCATGTCCATCTCTGGACATACTCTGCTGTCCCCTTTCTCTTATGCCTTCACTTTCCCAACATAAGAATCTTTTTCAATGAGTCCTGTCTTCTCATTATGTAGCCAAAGTATTCAAGCTCCAGTTTTTGTATTTGACTTTCTAGTGAATAGTCTGAATTAATTTAAGTAGTGACTGATTTCATTTCCTTGCTGTCCAAGGAATTCTCACAATTCTCACAAATCTTCTCTAGCACAATTTGAAAGTGTCAATTCTGTAGCACTCAAGTTATAGTCCAACTCTTACAGCCATCTATTGCTACTGGAAAAACATTATATTAAAAACTTTCTGTTTTTTAATATACTGTCCAGGTTTGCTATGACTTTCCTTCCAAAGAGAAAGTGTCTTAATTTCATGGCTACAGTTGCCATTTGCAGGGATCTTTGAGTCTAGGAATATAAAACTTTAGGATGGTGGTCACTTTCTCTGAAGAGAACAACGAGGCTATCCTTTAGTCTGCCATTAAGTCAATAAATATTTATTAAGTACCTATCACATTTTAATGAATCAGTCTTGGACAAGGTTATTGGAGGATATTCTAGATGTATCTATTTTTGTCTCTCCAAGAACCACAGACCTATGTAGACACACACAACCTATGTGAACACTATACTTAATTGCTACAAATAAAATTCCTTGGTTGCTTAATGAAATGTGCTAGGTATGTTTATGTCGAAGTGAAGTGTAGAAAGGTATGCTTTAGTGGGGGTCTTATTCATCGGTGACTGTGGCAAAAAAAAAAAAAAAATGCAAACTTTCCCTTAATTGGAAAATTAGACATATTTGTAGTTTCTAGTATAACAGATTTTGACACCATCCCAAGCCACTTAAAATGGAGACACCACGTGTGAGATACATGGGACCTTCTCCTAGGAAACAGCACTCATGTATGTGTCAACATTTTATGTGATCTACCACGTGTTTGGAAACAGCTTCTTTTCATTGTCTGTAGAACCAGAACTGCCTGAGACACAGTCTCTCTTTCTTTCCAGTGGCATCCAAGAATAAAGATCTCATTTACCCTGAGAAGTGAATGTGGAGTTTTAGTATGTCACTTGTCCTTTTCATTTGTAGGTATGGGGAATGAAATCCTGAATGGAAAGCTTGTAACAAGCGAACCTTGGACTGCAGATTCTAGGCAGATTGTTGCTGCCTAATTCCCTTATCAGAGATCATGATATAAGGGGAAATCATGCACCTTAAGTATTAAGGGGAGATGTTTGAATGTTTATTCTTTCATACCTCTTAAATAAATATTTCTTTGTAAAATGTGATATGATTTAGTGATTAAATCAAACTACAGTGCTAAGATTCTCCAAACTGAGGGAAATAAGTTTAATGGGATCTTGAGCCAATAAAAGAAATGAGAAACCCACTCTAATCCATGTTAACACAGAACCCTAGGGAAGGAATAAAAAGTAACACCTACCTAGCCTGCACATAGTGGAAAACAGAGAATCAGTTACATTAGAGAATAATATTAATATATTATTTTTCCTTGGTTTTCTGGGCAATGTTATATAGTTAAGTGAATGAAAATTATAGACCACTAGAATACTTATTTACATTAACCTATAAAGCTTTACATAAATTTGTCTCCTTTTGTTAATTGTAGCCTGACTTTTTGCTAAGCAGGTATGAAATTTTATTCCTTTATGCTCAAGACATGGATAGATATTGATAATTGCCAGCACATTCCCTCATATTATCCAGGTTAATGTAGCATTAGAAAGAGAAATGGTATGTTTCAGACTGCTACCAGTTCTAAAGTAAAATGGTTCTGTGATAACCTGTTTGAATTAAGGAGCAGCATCTGTGGAAGGAATTAAAACTGCCCACTGTTATAGTTAGTGGTCCATAATTTTTAGCCATTGAAACACATAACACTGCCCAGAAACCCAATGGGGACTACTCTAATATTTTAAAGATTAAGCTATATATTCAGACTAAGAGTAATTTGACTTTTTTCCTCCATTCAAAATTGTGCATTAGAGGAAGGAATGACTGAATGATTCTGGGGGAAAAAAGACATTAATTACTTGACAATTTCTTTAAAGACAAAAAGATGTTTGCATATTTATGAAACTTGCCCAACTTTCCCTTTGACTCTAAGAAAGTAAATTTGTTCTCACACTAAAATTACCTGATAGCTGATATGTTTCATACTTTCAGTTCTTCTTTTCCAGATGTATGGACAGATGGTGACAAATGTTAATGAAAGTAATTTTCAACTATTAACATATCATGTTTATAAAAATGCTATAATTCTCACTATTTCTTTTCATAAAACCTTTCTTCAGTGAATTGAAAGATCCTTATAGATGGCCATGGCTTAAATATTGCAAACAGATTGTGAAATGAAGCCTCACTAAATGAGTTACTAGAATGTTGAAAGAAAAGGCAATCATTACTTGATTCATTTAGTATTTGTCATTTTCACTATATCCATTTTCCCAGATTAACAATCATTTGCAAGATGAGAAAATCTGGCATCTTTAGAAGAAGAGGCTTATTATATTCAAGAAGAATGCTGACTCTTCCTTAGAGAATACAAATTGAAAAGAGAAAAAAAAATTGTTAGGGAGCTGTTAATGAACATTACAACTTAAATGAAAGCCAGGAGCAGACGATATCTGAAGATTTATCTTCTCATTGAATAATTTTTTGTTAGACTAGATAGAAAGTGTGCCACAGGGGACCTTCTTCTTGCCATTAAATTGTTGTTGTTGTTTTTTTATAGAAAATCAAATTTTATTGAAAAACCAGTTATTTTATTTATAAATAAAAACACTATTCTCAGCATTTTTATTAGATGCATGCAAATTTTCCAAAGCTTTCCAAGTTTCCAAACTGAAGGAGAAGAGACTATATTTAATGCCTTGATCATAAATCAAAAACTGGCAGTTGTAGAGAAGGGCTTTACAAGGTGGCAGAATTCACCCCATATAAATAAAGATAGCAGGTACATAAATATTACAGTTGGTCTTCCTTTGGAGCAAAGGCATCATGAGAAGTAGCAAGTGAGATGGGCACAAATGAAATTTGTGATTTGGCCTTCTTTTTCATAAGGTAAGGACCTCCTTAATTTCCATGAGGAGACAATCCTGGTCATCAGGGTAGATGATGATGTAAGTCATGTTGACTTGTGTCAACATGACTTGATGTTTGTCTTTAGACAAACATCAAATTATAGGAGCCTTGATTCCATGTATCTGGGACATTTTATGCCTTGGGTGACAAGGATGCTGAATCAGGGAAGCACTAACCAATCAGGTCCCCAGAAGAGTCTTTTCTCCATTTAGGAGAAAGTAATCCATGTTGCAGATGGAAAGAAATAGAATCCACATTATGAGGTGGGAGAAAGAAGCTGTGCCAGAGAAATGGGAACCAATTAGGTCCTAGGACTTCTTTATATACTTTTAGATAAAGATAATCCAGATTACAGGAGAGAAGGAGGTGAGCCTAACATGTTGTGGGAAAACATTGGTAGCTATTGGTCTTCTCATACTTAGATCATTTGCTTCCTCTTTGGTGGAGAGAATGAAGACTATTTTCCTTAGCTACGTAAGAGGCAAAATTGACACAAGAGCATGAAAGAAGACATTTTCTTCCTTCCTGTTTTGAGACAGGACATATATGATTCCATACTCTATGTGTGTGTATGTCTATATATGTGTGTGTGTGTGTGTGTGTGTATGTGTTGAGGGTGGGGGTTGAGAGAGAAAGAGAACAGACTTTTGAAGTCAGATATGTAGGGGAAATATGATGTTTTCATATGTTCCTGATTTCCATATTGCCACCCTATAGATTTCTGTGGATTTCTTCTTCTTAGGTGAGATAGGGAACTAAATTAGCAACTAATCCAACCATAGGAACCAGGACTCAAATGTGGTGTGTGTGTGTGTGTGTGTGTACAAATATATATTTATTTGTTTATATATATATATATATATAATATACATATATATACAAGCATATACAGACATATATATATATATATATATATATATATATATATAAACAAATAAATAACAAATAACGAAAATAATCCAAGAAAATTATCCTAGAGTGATAGAATAGGAGGGGGAAATAGAAAAAGAAAAAAATCCACTGATCACTAGCTTAACAAAATCCTTTGTGGAAAACACATAGGCATATTATTTTATTTTTTTTGCTGAGGCAATGGGGTTAAATGACTTGCCCAGGATCACACAGCTAGGAAGTGTTAAGTGTCTGAGGTCACATTTGAACTCAGGTCCTCCTGACTTCAGGGCTAGTGCTCTATCCACTGCGCCACCTAGCTGCCCCATATAGGAATTTTATTACCAAATTTTAAAACCTCCAGATCAAAGAGAAAATTTTGCAATAAATAAGAAAAAAAAAAAAAAAACTATTCAAATATGTTGGAGCTAGAATTAGAATTGTACGGGATTTATCAGCAGCCACAGTAAAAGAACACACATCCTGGAATCATATCTACCAGCAGTCAAAAGAATTAGGCCTGTGATCAAAAGTATCATATCTAGCAAGTATGGCAGCTCAAAAAAAAGAGTGAAGCAGAGAGAAAGTAAAAATAGTAATTATGTTATACAAATGAAGCTCACAGGAAGAATAGACACATAGACATTAGAAGGGGGAGAAGGGATCGTAGTTCTGAAAACCTACTCACATTAGGAATGGGTTAAATAGGCAACTATATATATATATATATATATATATATATATATATATATACCATGAAAGGTCTAGCACGCTCCATAATCTATAAAGAAATAAGGGGGGAGGAATGGGCAGAGTGAGGGGAAGACAACAAGAGAGGGATTCATGGGTGGGGGGAAGTTTAATCATCACAAGGCAAGCTAAAGGAGTAGAATTAAGGCAAACAGCAGGGATGGGAAAGATATGTGAGTTTGTGGTAAAAGGGAGTGCTGTATATGTGTGTCTATGTATGTATATATCTATATATGTATACATAAATATATTTTCTCTTAACTATTCTTTACTTAGGGTGGAGGGAATGAAAGGGGGAAAAAGAATAAAGTAAAAAAGTTGTACAACAGAGAACAAAAGAACAATTTAGAAGGAAATAAAGGAAAGATAGACATACATGAATATAAATTCTACTTATAAAATCTGCAACATGTATATAAATATATATATGTATATATATATAGAGAGAGAGACTTTCTTAAATTGATAATTTGTTGTAATATATTTTGAATACTCCCTCATGTTCTTCTGGACACATAAACGAGGTTCTCTTTTGTTTTGTTTTGATATTCCTTTTCTGTTTCTCTTTTTTCTTATTCTTTAAAAAAAAAAATTTAAAAAGATTAAAAAAAAAAACTAGAAGGGTTTTAATGAATAAATTTTATACAATTTATTTAATTTATTGTAATAATAAATTACAATTTATTGGTCTGAGATACCTCCCCTTTCCTTGCTTTGCTATACTTTATCTTCCCTGGCTATTGCTTTTTTTCTCAGAGATATTAGCCCCTATTCAATTGTGATCATTCCTGTGGCTCAGAGTATAATAAACCCCATATTTCTCTGAGGGTTCCTTTGCCTTACCCAAAACTTTTATTCCCCCCCCCCCCCAATCTCTCCTTTATGGTCAGAGTCCACTATCCTTTGATCCATCAAACTATATAGAGAGAACTATGTAGAGAGAAAGGTAAATATGAGACTGAAGGAGATATTCTTTCTGCTTTTGGAAACAAAGTGAGTCCCTTGAGTAAAGAAAATGGAGAAGTAGCCCAAAGAAAAGAGTTTATTTGCAATACTGTTTCATCTAGTTAAGGAATATCTGATTGTTGAGTCACATATCCACTAACCAAATTCACATTGAAAAAATATTTCCAATGATCCTGTCTCATAGAGGGGAAGGGGACTTTTATGGTCTTGCTGTTGAGCCTTTTTATGCCCAACCATTCAGTGAAATACATAGCAATAGCTCACTGGGAGGACTGCCTAGGTTTTCCCCCTCAATGACTCAAAACAGATGAATTGAGTTTTACAAAAATAATAGGGGATGTTATACTCAGAGTGGGAATAGCCATTCATAAACCTACCTCCAAAGTATTGTACAGTATCCAGAACATCACAATAAGGCATCTAGGTGGTTAGAACTGAAAGTGGTAGGGAAAGGACCTTTGTGGGAAAATTACCTTCAAGAAGGACAATGATCTTTTCTGGAGGATTCTTGTACCACTAGACCAAGGCTTAGCACATTTCTGTGCCTGCCCATCCTAGCAAATTCAGTGATAATGAATAAGTTTATTCTCTGAATCTTCCAATGAATTAATCTGAAAAAATATAAAGTTTAATTAAGACACAAATCCAATTATAAAATGAAATATTTTGTTTTGGTTTTTCTTCATTTAAATTTCATTTACTTTATTTTTTTAATTAACAAAAATTTACTTTCTTCATTGAAATTAAGAAAAAGAAAATAGGTATTTCAAAGTCAAGGAAAACAAATTTCTATATCTGCCATGTCTAAAAATATATGTTCTGTTCTATATTTTGAGTTAACCTCTTTTTCAAGAAATGAGTAAGAGAAGAGATGGTGGAACAGGTAAATTTCAAGCTCTCCAGATTTCTCCCACATATACAACAAATTTGTACTTTAGGGAGAATGTAGATTGGTGAAAAATCAAGAAGACTTGGGGCAAAACAAGGGTTCTCCTAGAACAACCCAAGAAGATCAGAACCAGGCTGGGGATTAACCATTGGGTTAGGCCTGGAAAAACAACAAATGGGGACCCCTGGGACCATTGGTTTGGCTGGAACCTCAGCAGGAACCACAGAAATTTTCACCTTTTGGACTTTGTGCGGTCTGGGGTCTGAGTCTTGGAAGATTATGGGAGCTTTTGCTCCATAGGAACACCAGGCCCAGCTGTGCTGCTGTGATATGACCCTGGCTGAGAGAGAACCAGCATATCTGGTGAGTGCAGAAGCAGTAGGGAAGGGACACTGCTGGACTTTCAGGAGAGTGGAGCTTTTGGTTTGGGATTCCAAGTCAGAGGGAAGAGCTTAAGTGAAGCTAGAAGCACCATTCCTCACACCAGGATTAGAGGAGCTTATACTAATACTTCTCATTAAAAAAAATGAACCAGCAAAGAAGAAAGAATCCAACCATAGAAATTTACTATGGGAATAGGGGAGAACAGTGTCCTCCTCATCTTTAGAGAAGAACACTGAAGTTAAAAAAAAAATTAAAAAAGCTTTCTTTTACCCCAAAGAGAAAAGTTAAATGGCTCCCTGTCCTTACAGAATTTATAGCAGAACTCAAAAAAAGAATTTTAAAAATCAAATGAGAGACATTGAGAGAGAAAAAACATCCAAGTGAAAACAAGAAGACAATGAAAAAAAGTTAACTAACTAGAAAAGGAGACACAGTGTCTTAAAGACCAAACAACTCTTTGAAAATTAGAATTGGTCAAGGGGAAGCAAATGGAGCTATAAGAGACCAAGAAATAAAAAAACAGAATATAATAATGAAAAAATAAAACAGAATGTGAAGTATTGTACAAGAAAAAACAACAGATCAAGGAGAGAAAATAATAATTAGATTATCTAAAAGCTCTGACCAAAAAAAAAAAAAAAAGAACCTTGACACAATAATGCAAGAAAATTGTCCTAGGGTGATAGAACAGAAGAGGAAAGTAAAAATAGAAAAAATTTACCAATCACTACCTTAAATAGATTCTTTGTGGAAAACACATGAAAATATCATTACCAAATTTTGAAACCTCCAGATCAAAAAGAAAATTCTACAAGAAACAAGAAAAAAATTCAAATACATTGGAGCTACAATTGGAATTGTAAAGAACTTATCAGAAGCAACAATAAAAAACTACAGATCTTAGAATTATATATTGGCAATTGCAAAAACTAGGCCTGTGGCCAAAAATATCATATCCAGCAAAATTATCCATATTATTGGAAAAAAAGGATATTCAATGAACTAGCAGATTTCCAGGACCTTCAACTGAACCAAACTCAATATAAAATTTAACATATAAGAGCCAATATCAAAGATCAATGTCAAGGAAATTAACATGGACAAATTGTTTATGGTTTTTATGTGGAAATATATACCATATGTTTGTGTGTGTGTGTGTGTGTGTGTGTGTGTGTGTATTGTGTGACTATGGGCGAGTGTATGGGGTGAGTGTGAGTGCATGTGTATATGTATATATCTATATTTAGATGTATATAACATATATTTGTGCTTAACTGTAGCCTGTGTAGGGAGGTGGGGGGAGGATGAAAAGGGAAAAATAAAGTAACAAAAGGGCACAGCAGAAAACAAAAGAATAATCTATAAGGAAGTAAAGAAAAGCTGGAAACTCATGAATGTAATTCCTTCTACTATTATATGTCTTTTCTTGAACTAGTAATTTATTGTTATATATTTTGAATCCTCCTTGATGTTCTGTTGGGCATTTGATAATTGTTTTTCTTTTTTATTCCTATTCTTTTTTTTTTTTAATAAAAAAAGAATTGGGAAGCTAGATGGTGCAATGAATAGAGTACCAACTCTGAAATGAGGAGGTCCTGAGTTTAAATCTGACACTTCCTAGCTATGTAACTTTTGGCAAGTCACTTGACATAAAATGCCTCACCAAAAAAATAGGAGAAGAAGAAAGAAGGAGAAGAAGAAGAGTATGATGTATCATCATCAGTTTTGTGTATTCATGTTTGGCTATTGCATTGGTCTTTCAAAATTGTTCATCTTTATAGTATTTTTGTTAGTATCTACTTTCCCCCACGTTTCTGCAGCTTTACTTGGCATTAGTTCATATAAATCTTCCCAAGTTTTTCTGAAACCACACCTTTCATCATTTCTTATGACAATAATAATAATGATGATCAATAACAATTTCATTAATATAGTACTTTTATATTTGCAAGAGGATTTACACATATTTTCTTATCTTATCCTCATAAAAACCGTGGGATGTGGGCACTATTTTTCTTCTTATTTTGTTGATGAGAAAACTGAGACAGATAGACATTAAATAATATACTGAGAAAAAAACAAAAATAATGTTTTTTGATTTCCTGGAGGAAAGATTATTATAGGTTGTAAAGGGAAGTCAGCAAAGGCTTCCAGGATTGGTGTTATCTATCCAACATGAGCTTTCATGGAGAGTTACAATTTCTATAGAAAAGGAGAGAAACAAAGATAGTACATAGAAAAGTAGACAAAGTTAGTAGAAACTTAAGGGGTTGTCTTTGCCAATGCTTTCATTTCATTTTCATTTTTTAAATGTAATTGGGAAATATTTAATGAAATTAATAAAATATACTTAAAAATTATTCAGTGTGTCAGCTTGCTCTTCCCTTCAGTCTTCCCTGTCTCCCTTAAGAGGGATACTATATGGGCTCCACCAGCAAGGGTGTTATTACTTTGAGAAAATATTTTCATTTTAAAGATGAAAAAACTGAGGCAGACTTGTTCAAAATCATATAGTTAATGCATAGCAGAAATAAGATTCTACCTTGCGATCTATGACAAAATTCATCACTCTTTTGATTGCATTATGTTGACTTTCAATATATCATAAATATGTACTGACAAGTTTGAACAAAGATATGGAGATTGAAAGCATCAATCATGCATAAGAAATGTTGAATATAGTGTGTGATGGGAGATGTACCATATAATGTTGGAGTGGTAGAAAGGATCTTGATATATTGAATTCCTTATAGGAACTCTGATTTTTATTTGTCAGGCTAGTAGAGGAGCAATAGGATTATATTTGTAACTCAGGAACGTCACTCCAGGAGCAGAATGAAGAACAGATGAGAGTTGGAGAGTGTGGCTAAGAGATTATTTAAGTGGTATAGAAAAAGATGATAATTAGTGCATAAACTATCGTCAGTGGGAACTGGACAGTGTCTGTCATATAATTGGTATTTAATAAATGTTTGTGGATTAATTGATTGATTGGAGAATGTAAAAAAAATTTTTTGATGGTGAAGGAGGACTTGTTTCATTTGCTTGTGGATCCCCATTTATGATCTCTGCTGTGGAGCAGGTAGGCAAATTATCTGCATTTATAATTTTTAAAGAATTGCCTGGGAGCTCTAGGAAATTAATGATTTGCACAGTCACGCATGACTTCAATCCAGCTGTCTCTAAGAGCCCTCCATCCACTATGCTATGCTGCCATCTTATGGAGAGTAATCATGAAATATTCTGAACTTGGTAACTGAATAGAAACGAGAAGTAAAGGATTGAGAGCAAATCAAAAACAATCACATTTTTGAATAAGGGAGATTGGATAAATGGTGATAGGGAATCAGGAGGAACTTTCTACCAAAGGCTGGTTGGATTAATAAAACACAATCTTCATTTTTGTCTTATGTTACTGGTGGATTGTAGAGGCAAAAACAACAAATATGATAGACTGATATAAGCTATCACCATTATTCAATGATATATAATTTTTTTAGCAAGTTGAATGATTACAGTTTTAAAAATCAAATGAGATATTAAGTGTTGTTTTTGATAAATAATTATATGTGATTGGGTAAGAAACCATATTATTCCCTTGGGCTGAGGCATGGAATCAGGGGTATTGGAGGATTCAAATGAGATAATGAATATAAAATACTTTGTGAATCTTAAAGTGCTATGTTAAAAAGCAGTTATTTATTATTATCATTATTATTACTATAATTATAATTATTATTCCCCAATCATTAAGCCATTATTCTACTGGTGACTTCATTCCTTGAGCAAGCAATGTTTTTAGAGCAATATAGGGTTCTGCAGATAAAAATTTAACTGTCCTGCCTGTGGGGAGTTGGGGGGAAGAAGAGAGGAGGAGTAGGGAAGGGGGGGCAGGGAAGTATGCATATACTTTAAGTTTATTATGCATTGTTAATACCTTCTTAAGTCTAAAAATCAACGAAGCAATAAATCTAACTCTAGTTGTAACAATTATCAATTCCTGGGATATGCTGATACTAAAACTTTAGCAATCAGCTCTCACGAGCTGATTAAAGTTGGTTCCAGAATTCCAGGATATGAGAGTCATCTAGATCTTTTATATAGAATAAATTGGTTTCTTTTTAATAGGGAACAGATTCTGTCCTCAGGATTTTTTAAATTGATATTCCACTTTATTTTATATTATTTCATTAAGCCAATAAATTTTCTGGGTATAATTAAATTTTTCGGTAAGGTAGTTGGGATTAAATGATTTGCCCTGGGTCTCACAGATAGTAAGAGTTAAGTGTCTAAGGCCACATTGATTCCAGATCCTCCTGATTCCAGGGCCAGTGCTCTATCCACTGCACTTTCTAACTGGTCCCTGTCTTCGGGATATGTATGATTTGGAGGATTAAAACTTGAACCAAAGGCATGGCTCTCTTGTCACATGAGTCCTAAAGAAAGCTTCTTGGGAAGTTGTTCTTGAAATTTATTTTATAGAATATCTTTTTAACTCAGCTTTTCTGACCATTAGGTATACTTGTTATCTTCCCCGTCTTAAACTTGTACTCTTTCATGGTAATTTCATACCCTTAAATAACTTCCTTGCTTTCTGCATGTATGATGGGAAACTGGCCATTGTGGGCCAACTGTTCATTGTCCTTTATTATGTAAAAGTATAGATAGAAAGCCAGTTGTTTGGAAAACAGAGTGCCTAGAGAGAAGAAAGCTCCTTGGAATGTGAAAAGATAGAAGAGAGCCAGGTTGTTTACAACTTTAAAAGCTAAACAGAGGATTGATAAAAAACCTAGTAGCTAGTGGATTAAATAGAGAAATTACTTAATCATCTTTGTACTTAAGGAAAACTATTTCAACCCTAGTATGTCTGGATTGTTGAAAGACAAGAGGCAGAGAGACCAATTGGAAGGCTATACTGAAGAGGGCCTTAACTAAGGTGATGACTATGTGGATAGAGAAAAGCAGTTGAACCTGTCAGATTGGCTAAGATGACAGGAAAAAATAATGATGATTGTTGGAGGGGATGTGGGAAAACTGGGACATTGATTCATTGTTGGTGGAGTTGTGAACGAATCCAACCATTTTGGAGAGTAGTTTGGAACTATGCTCAAAAAGTTATCAAACTGTGCATACCCTTTGATCCAGCAGTGTTACTACTGGGATTATATCCCAAAGAGATTATAAAGAAGGGAAAGGGACCTGTATGTGCACGAATGTTTGTGGCAGCCCTTTTTGTAGTGGCTAGAAACTGGAAACTGAATGGATGTCCATCAGTTGGAGAATGGCTGAATAAATTGTGGTATATGAAAATTATGGAATATTACTGTTCTGTAAGAAATGACCAACAGGATGATTTCAGAAAGGCCTGGAGAGACTTACACGAACTGATGCTGAGTGAAATGAGCAGGACCAGGAGATCATTATATACTTCAACAACAATACTAGATGATGACCAGTTCTGATGGATCAGGCCATCCTCAGCAACGAGATCAACCAAATCATTTCTAATGGAGCAGTAATGAACTGAACTAGCTATACCCAGAAAAAGAACTCTGGGAGATGACTAAAAACCATTACATTGAATTCCCAATCCCTATATTTATGCACACCTGCATTTTTGATTTCCTTCACAAGCTAATTGTACAATATTTCAGAGTCTGATTCTTTTTGTACAGCAAAATAACGTTTTGGTCATGTATACTTATTGTGTATCTAATTTATATTTTAATATATTTAACATCTACTGGTCATCCTGCCATCTAGGGGAGGGGGTGGGGGGGTAAGAGGTGAAAAATTGGAACAAGAGGTTTGGCAATTGTTAATGCTGTAAAGTTACCCATGTATATATCCTGTAAATAAAAGGCTATTAAATTTAAAAAAAAAAAAAAAAAAAAAAAAAAAAAAGAGAAAAGCAGTTGAATTAGGAGATACTGTAGAGGTAGAAATAATAAGATATGACAGCCAATTAGATATTTGGGGTGATAAAGGAAGAGAAGTCGGGGATAATACCAAAAGATAATTCGACATATTTAATGTAATTTGTATGAATTTTGAGGATTATTCCATTATTTCCTTATATGGGGTTCACCCATATTTGAGGCTTTCCTTGTTTTAACTTTACAAAAGGATTATAATGATATAGCACTTGGGCTATCCACCTGACATTCTTTACCTCTTATGACCAACCCATTTCCTCTCTATCATATTTCCTTTATAATATTCTTGAATTCTGTACTTTGAAATTTCATATATATTATTACCTGCTCACACCTATAATCTGTCTCTGCTACTTTTTGTGTGACATTTATTTGAGATCTTTGGGGCCTGTTGTGTTAAATATGTCAGAGTAATATAAAAATAGTGGTAAGTGGTAAAATAATAAGATTTTAAAGGATAGGCTTTTATTTCTTGGAAAAGTTTAGTGTCATTGATGGTCAACACATCTGGACTTCCATCAACATCATGATTGGTTCCCAGAAAACTATATATTAGTATACATCTACATCAGGAATCAAAGGAAAATAGGACATTGAAGACAGACCACTAAATGATGCTTTAAAAATCCCAAACCTGAGTTCACTCTCTCATGGATCCTGTATGTATTTATATACTATGAGGTACTAAATTTTGGTACTAAAGTTTTGGTACTAAATGTTTTTACAATATTACATTCGTAAAGATCTGATTTTAAAAACCTAATTAACTTTAATTAATGTAAACTGGTAATCAATGAGGAGCACCAATGAGGTCTCATGCATTAGGGAACTAAGGTCTTTCAGAGTTTCTCTTCAAAAAAATCAAAAGATGACAGCCAACTTTTAGAGTTTCTTCTTTTTACTGTAAATAGGAGTTGGGGAAAGTAGCTACATAAAAAAATCAGTCCTATCTTATCCTTTAATATAAAAATCAAATTTATTTTTGTGATACTATTTTGTGCTTATTTTTAATGACAAATATTTCTTAATGTCAAAATGCAAATGTATGGGGTTTTTATGTGTGCCATACAAGTATAACTCTTTCATTTTTTATCCAGGATCATTAAAAAAAAAAAAAAAAACATAACATGTTGTGATATAGATGCCATCTACCAATGACTACTGGAGGTCTAACTCAATCCTGTAGAATGTATCTTTTCATGTGAGAGGATGATGATGATGATGATGATGATGATGATGATGATGACAGGAGATTGAGAGGCAGTTGCATTCTCTGACCTCTCTCCTCTTCCCTCTGCCTCCAATTTATTTCATTCCCAGTCCACAAGCAACATTTGTGTCAGTAAAGGCTGCTTTGCAACTCCTTCAGATGTTATGATTTACAGCTGTGGAGACTTGGAGAATTGACCTGCCCCTTCACATAATCATGGTCCTTAACAATAATAACTCATCATCTTCATCTATTTTTGTTATTTTGAAGGATTTACTGAGTTCACAGAATTTCACTGTTACTTTCTTCACTGAATAAAATGCAGTCATTTTCATGGCTTTTTTTAAAGAAATATTTATCATGAACTGAATTTTAAGGTGAGAAACTAAAATTTTAGATGAATGAATGTCTATGAATTAGTGTTTCCAATTGATTCCAGCCCCAATTAAACCATTCTATTGCTTCTTTTCTTCATCTCCACAGAGAGTATCTGTAAGTTATCTCTCCACCACGCTACAGCTTCTTTTCTTTATCTGGTTTAGTGAGAATGTAAAGTTTCTTATAATTAAATCCTCTAGTAGTAGATCTATTTGTTCATCTATAAAAAACAAATTTAAAAAATTATAATAAAACTGAATTTACATTGTGTTTTTAGACATGTGATTTCATTTGATCTCCAAATTAGCTATGTAAAGTATGTATCACAGTCTTGTTATATACATTTTACAGATTAGAAAGTGAATGGTTCATAAGGTAAAAAACAAATTACACAAAGTCATATTCTGGTTAAGCAGGCATGCCAAAAGTCAATTTCAGGTTTTCTATGGTCAAATCACTTGTGGCCTTTTCCACTCTAAATTTAAGACACTTTCCTTCAAAAAAAAAAAAAAGTTTTATATGTAAAAGAAAGGCAGCTAGTATAAATGAGAAATCACCCTCTTACCTTAAAAAAAAGACCATCACAGGAATATCTGGTAAATTATTCTAACAAATTTAAAATGGAAAACTCAGAGATACAAGATTATATGTAAAAAGCTGAAATTCAGTACTAGAATTATGCAAATAATTATAATGCGAGAACCAGTAATATACCGAACGAACACAGTAACAGCAAGATTGTGTGATGATCAACTTAGAAAGAATTGGTTCTTCTAAGTGGGTCAATGATCTAAAGCAATCCCAATAAAATTTGGATAGAAATTGCCATCTTCATGCAGAAAGAGAACTATAGACATCGAATATAAATCAACACATGCTATGGTTTTCTTTTTTATGTTTTTTTTTTCTCTTGTGGTTTTTCCCTATTGTTTTGATTTTTCTCTCCCAACATGATTCATAAAGAAATGTATATTAAAAAGTTAATATATATGTATAATCATAAAAATAAAACAATAAAAAAATTTTAGAAAGAATTATAATATCAGTTTTTAAAGTCTCAAAATCTTGTTAGGTGATCATACAAATTAACTTCTTAAGTTTATGTAAAAAATAAATAAGTATAAAGTTAAATTCATTTTCAAAAGTTCATTTTAATTGAAGTAAATATATTTTATATTTATATTTGCATTTTAACCATTAGAGTAGTTAAGAACACATTACATATTTAATTGTATTTAATTTTATACTAATGAGATTCTCCAAGAAAAGGTAAGATCAAGGAAACACAATATAGCTAAAATATAATCTAAGTTTATAGTATAAACACAGAAATATAAGTTCATTCAAACAACCTAGCATAGAAGATGACATTGTACTGGGACTATAGCAAACATATCTTCCTAAACAAAATTTATAACTGCTCAAAAGGAGTCTGGCCTAATTTGAAGTTATCCCTTTTGCTGCTTGTATGAACACACAGGGAATAAATATTCCCTGTATGAATACACGAAAAAAGCCCAGATAATGAAGAATTTCTATTGTCCAGAAAGTTGGATAAAGAAACAAACTTGAGTATGTATGTCTTGGAAATAAACTGTATATAGACAATAAATGCCCTGTATTGACTAGAAAAAATGGGCTAGACTGCTTTTGGAAAATTGCTCAGTGTTTTAATGACCTCAAAACTTTCTTAGCAGAACCTATCTTTTTTAGAGAAGACAAACTCTTGACTTATTCTCCCAACTCACATTCACATTAGTAGGTTGGATTTCCCAAATGAAGCTGGCTATCTTACTCTATCAGGGTTCTAGAGACACCTCTGAGGGATTAGCTGTTGCATTCTAAAGACTGTCTCAAGCCTTCATTCCAGTGTTTTTACCAATATCTATCACCAGTTACTGACATTATTTCTATTGTATCATCAATAACCTTTAGTAATTAACACCTCAATGTTACTTAATCTATTAACATTAATTTAATTTATTTTTGTTGAGGGATATTTATTAAGAAGATGTAAAAAGTAGTAGAAATCAATGCCCTAATTAGGGGGTGCATTTTCTTATACTACTTCAATCTCTCTGGATGGGAACATTTGCTACAAAGCAATAACTCCATCATATCTGTTTTGACTTTTTATATCTGACTGACCAAGTTGCTTCAAAAAACAGCATCTCTGTTGTCAGTTTTGTTTTACTTCTGGGATGGATCCTGCAAGTTATTTTATGCTAGAGGCAAACTCTAGTATATACTTCCAATTGTTTAGAGCTCACAAGGTCAAAGTCATCTTCAATATTCCTTCACCTCTCTCAATAGCAATAAGCCATAGATTTGGGGTGATATGGCAGCTTTGGGTGAGATAAGGCTCACCTAGAGGCTTATAACAGCTCAAGTTCTTCACACTGATCCATTCAAAAAATAGAGTAAAAGAGAAAGAAATAAATTTGGCCAGTTAATCCCAGGTTTGCTTTTCCCCCATCACTTGATAAACAGACAGGAAAAAGATACAGAATGTCTGCACATGAGATATTATATTAGAAAAAATCCATTGTACATGCTCATAGAGACTAGATTTTCAATGTCCAGTAGTTTGTCATAATAGTATCAATAGTCTTCCAATGATTACATATTTCCATGAATTATAAATACTAAAGTTCTTGAAGAATTAAAATTATGGATCATACAACAGGCAAAAGAACTTGTAATATTTTGTCTACCAAAAATAATCATATAAGAGAAATTACAAAGATAATATTATCAAAGATCTATATTCCCCAAAAAAGAATATGAACCAGTCACACAGGAAGAATCAGGGATAATGGAGAGACAAACTGCAAGCTCTATATCTAAATGAGTTCACACAATATTAAGACCTTAAGTATATTGATTAGATGGATCTCTATGGAGGATTAACAGGAAGACATGGATATGATTATTTTAGATGAAAAGTTGTGAGAGTCACAATTTCTCTGATCCCCCAGTTAAAAACATTTCCTATAACTCCTAGGAACTCTTGAGATGGAGTTTTCTGTTCAATCTCATATTTATAATCATACCAATAAATCCAAGGATTAGCCTCAGTATTTCCCTTCTCTATCAAAGCTCAATCTTCCTTTGATCCATGCTTATTCCAACTTTAAAATCCATATTCTTAAGATCTCTTTTCCTTGATTCTGATATAGCTTCTCTCATCTGTAGGATTTATGAGAGAAAAACTCAGTCTCTCACATACTTGCTTTGACTGATTAAGGGAGGCATATAGACTCTGTTCACATTCAGTTCTGATTATTTTATTTAATCAAATGTTTGTACTTAGTAAACTTATCAGAGTCAAAATGGAACGTATTGAACCTGCCATTTTTTGCTTGTACATAACTCATTATGTTTTTGTTGTTTTCTCCATTAGAATATAAACTACTTGAGGGCAGGCACTGTTACAGATTTTTCTTCATGTCCCAAATGCTTAAGAAGTGTTTGATATGTAGTAAACATTTAATAAATCTTGCTGGTCATTAATTGAATACATTAGTATGATTACTGATTCATCAAAATACTGAAGGAATGGTGGAAGCACTGAAGTAGAAGTCAAGAGACCTGAATTTTAGGATTAGTCAAACTTACAGTGTGTTATATGATTTTGGAGGAGTCATTTAAACTCTCTGCACTTTATTTTTCTTTCTGTAAAACAATGACTGAATGAAATAGCCTTTAAGGTATTTCCTAGTTCCAACATTCTAATGATTTTGTTTTAATGAAATTCATTTTCTCTTCTTATTCAGAAGAGTGATTCTTTGTAAAGTTTCCTCAAAGATCAAAAGTGTCAAAGTGACATGGTAGGTCATTGCATTGACTAAAAGGTTTTTTTTTTCCTTTTTAATGTTGTTTTCCTGGTTCAGAATTGTTTTCTTTGTTCTGCTCATTTCATTCTATATCAGTTCATATTACCTAGGATTATTTACAATTATCTTTTTTTTAAAAAAATTCTTTACAATGCAGTAACATTCATATATTGCAATCTGTTTGACTATCCTTCAATAGATGAGAACCCCTTTACATTCTAGTCATTTATTTTTCCTTTTTTTTCCCTTTTAGTACCTCCTTCAGAAAGTTTTTTTTTACTTGCCTTCCCAATATTATTTTCCTCTTAAGCTATCTTATTCCCCTATTCTTTTCTTTCTTGTTTCTCTTTTGAATTAAATGTAATTTCTACACCAAGTTATGTGTGTGTGTGTGCATGTGTGTGAGCAAGCATTTGTGTGTAAAAACCTTTCTTATATGTGTGAGGTTCATCTATGCCATTATGTTCTAATCCTTCCTTCATGTTTATAAAACTTTCTTTTTGTTCAACTCCAGCATGAGAAATAATAGCAAATTCCATTCTTACTTTCTCTTTTCTATACTATAATAAGCCTTTTATTCTAAAACCACCTTCTCTTTTTCTCCTTGAGAAGGGGAGAATGAATGAAGCAGACTATGTGTATTTAATTATCCTAAATAAGGTTAGAACTTTAAATATTGCTTGGAAATGAAATTTAAATTTGACTTTTTCTTTTATTAGCCACTGGATGTCACTACTGCTTACCCAAGAAAAAATGATGAGCACTGGGGAATACTATTTATTTGATCTACTATGTTGTTATTCTCTACATCTTTTGCAGTTTGTTTTTTAATTTCCCCTTCTTCCTTCAATTGCTGATTTCCTTCTGCTTCCCCCTTTTTACCCACATAGACGGTTTTCCAAATTTTACTTCTTCCAGAATCTTTATTGATGTTGAAGACGATAAAAATAGATGAGTTACTATTAATAATAAAATAAAACTTAAAAAGTCAATTCAGCAATTCAACCAGTAACATTCAACTAACCAATACTTATTGAGTACAAGGTTTGAGTAAATCAATTTTCTGAGTATTGGGGAAATAAGGATGAATATGATATTATCTCTATCATTTTAGTGCTTATAATCTAGTAAAGGAGGTGAAACATGCACTCAAATAAAACATACCATTAGATATACTTTGAAAGTATACAATAGATATTAACTCTGCTATCAAATCTGTTGATGAGATAGGGATATGTCAAACACCAGTATGTGAAGACTTTTTTTGGTGGAATGAGCAAATGAGAACAAGTTGTTTTAATGGCTTGAAGGCAGCTGAAACAGGCAGTGTGGAGCACTTTGAGCTTGCCAGATGTTGAGGATGTCACGGTCATCTATTGCATCCCAGGCCATCACTCGTGGTCTTGACTTTTGTCTTGCCACTGGACTCTGTCTGATGCCTCAAGAAGAAAGAAACTGATACTGATGACTTTATGCAACTTTGCCTCATTTAAATCCAACTTATGCACAAATTAAGATGTCATCCTTTGTATCATTGGTTCTCTTAAAAAATGAAGAATGAACAACAAAAGGAGTTTAGAGGAAAGAGGAATAGAACATTTCTATGAGGGCTATCTGGTCTTTGTGAAACAAAATAGAGATTTGAATGATAACTAATAAACTATATGATCTTAGAACAAACTTGGAATTTGAATTTTAGACCATAATTATTGATGAGAGGTACCGAGGGACAATGAAATCATAAATCTATATCTAAAATAATTAGTAACATCTGACATTTATGTAACTAAAGATTAGATACCATATATGTAGTGAGAATTTACTTGTGTGGCTCAAAGGGAGACAGAGTAGACATAGAATAGCTTCTTCTTCTCCCATCCTTCTCCAAGGGAGACTTCATTTCTGCTGGGGGGAAGTAGAATGTTAGAGCTAGAAGCTGCTCTGCTTTTTTCAGAGAGTGATATAGGTATTGGATTATAAGCATATCTATTTGCTCCCTTATATATTATTACTCCAGGGGATATGATTGTGTTCCATCTAAATTTGGATCTCTGTTATTAGGGGCAGAGTAAACTCTATAATAAAGGCTTACCCCCCCCCAACCCACTAAATACTCCATATTAGATACACATAGGGAATAGCAAAGAAACCCATTAATCCAAATATATAGCAAAATAGAAAATTAATGAAAGTATATAAAAGAAATATATACCTGACAAAAATAGTGAAGGAATTCTCCCATTGGCAACAAAGATAACTTAGCTCAACTAGGAGAGACTGACTTATACCTCACCCAAGGGAAAACTCACTTAAGTTTTACTGTAGCTTTCTGAAAATAGGGACCTGGTGAAGACTGCTAGAGCCTCTCCTGTCTTCCAAGAGTCTTTCCTAAAGTAACCTCGAAGGGGGGTTGGCCTCTATACATATTCTCTCTCAAAGTTAGATGCCGGAAGTGCCCAGAGGATTCAAGGATTGGAGAATCTTAAAGAAGACTCAAAACCTGAATGAATGCTCAAAAAAGACTGGTTTAAGGATGGAGCTCTCTCTAGTTTTACCAACTCTACCCCATACTTCCCAAAGAACAGGGGATTCATCTCCACCAATAAGGAGAGAGTTCCATATGAATGAGCTTTGGAACAGGGGGTTACACTGATGTAGCACTTTGAGGTACTAAAAGTCCTTTATACATATCATTTCCTTTGAGCCTGATCTCATGATGTAAGTACAATATTGTAGGTATTATTATCATTTTTACAGAGAATGAAACTGACCTATTAGGATGATAGGATTTAAAAACTAGGAAAGGAATTTAGAGATCTAAGCTCATTTTGGAAATGAGAAAACTGAAGCTCAGGGAAGTGAGGAGAATAAAGTCAAACAATGAATTAAGAATAAAACCTAAATTTGAAAACCTTATCCTTTGATTTCAAATCCAGAGTTCATAACTCTTTATTATAAGCCATTAGAATTTTGAAACTGAAAAATTTGTGAAAAGTTTTCCTGCAAACAAATCATATTTCAAAGTTAGTAGAAAATATACTGGTTAAGTACTTTGTATTCTGGGAATTAAAACTTTGCAATCTAAAAGCAGAATTGACATAGATTAAATTTGGCACACTTCCTTTTTAGCTCCATACTCTCATTTTTTAAAGCAAGGTTTTAAATTTGATTTGTGTTGACTACAGGTCTGCATTCTCCAAGGGGTGCCAAGAACACTTTTTTTTTGTTTGTTTAATAGGCAGTCTTATATCTCAACTAGTGCCAAGAAACAAGGTCACACAGGTGATATGGCTAAATGCCCAGAGCAATCAAAGGTCTTGAAGGTAGAGTGAAAAATTTAATTATAAGCCCAATTTTCCTAGTAACTTCTTCACTAAATAATTTGTCAACATGTGCACATATTGTAAAGGGTGATAATAGAATCTCTATGTGAGTAGAGAAAAAAATGAATATAGCTCACCTTTTGGAACCTAGTCAAAGCTGGATTATAGAACAAAGAGAGATGGGGAGGTGATGTTTATTGCGGGACTTTGGAATAACCAAGAGCATGTTCAGTGGGATGATGGTGCCTTATACTAGCCATTCCATTCATCAGCAGAAACAGCAAAAGCAACATCAAGACTACAGTAGGTCCAGAATTAAACAAGTCCTATTGATACCATCTAAACTTAGAAGAAAGGATTGGGACAAGTACAAATTCCTGATCCAAAAAATAAGACTGAAAATATGGATAAACGCAAAATAGCAGAGGGGAGGTAGATGGTGCAGTGGACCTGGAGTCAGGATGATCTGAATTCAAATGTGATTTCAGATTCTTACTAGCTGTGTGACCCTGAGTAAGTCACTTAACCCTGTTTTGGGCAATGATGTTGCTCAGTATTTTCATTTTGGGATTCTGTTCAGAAAGTGACTGATGGATTGTTTCTAGTTTCCTCATTTGTAAAATGAGCTAGAGAAGGAAAGGTAAAACTGTACCAGTATCTTTGACAAGAAAACCCCAAATGAAGCAATGATGAGTTACACGACTGAAAAACCACTAAATAACAACTAAAGAAAATAGAAAGCACAATAAAGAAATATTATGGGTTTAAAAAAAAAAAACTAGAGAAGTAAACCCATAAAGAAGAAAAGGACATAGTAACTATACAGCAACTACAAGAAAACCTCATAAGAGAAAAAATAGCATGGCAATACAGGCATACAAAAAATGCTTTAAAAAGTATATATCAAGCAATGAAAAGCTAAAATTAGAATTTGCATAAAAATGAAAGGAGAAATAATCATTTAAAAGAAAGTAGAAAATCTTATATAGGAATTGGACTTCTTAAGAAATAAATTAGATTAAAAAATTCAATAAACTCATGAGACAATAAGAAACATTAGAAACAGAGACAATAAGAAAAATTAGAACAATATAAAGAAAATGAAAGAAAAAGAAAATGCCTGACATGGAAAAAGAAGTCAAAAGGAGATATTTAAGAATTTAAATTTAAATTTAATTAATAAAATTTAAGAATTGTCAAATTCCCTGGAAACCATGACTATCCTCTCAAAGACAACCTAGACACTATATTTCTTTTATTTTGAATTTATGAAATTAAACAAATATTTCCATAGTAAATAAAAGTAGAATAAAACAAAAGAATAATAGCATATAAAATTGCAAATCTATTATGTACCACTTGCTATTCCTTCTAAATATACAATAAAGTTACCATGTAGTGTTCTTTTTTTCTTCCCTCTCCCCCATTCTACAAATGACACTATTAGACACAAGTATATATATGAAATCATTCTATACCTACTTCTGTTTATCAGTTCTTTCCAGGTTTATTGGAACTAAAGAACAAAGTGAAAGTAGAAACAATCCATCAGTCACTGTCTGAACAAAATCCCAAATTGAAAATACTGAGCAACATCATTGGTCAAAGCCTCAACTTCTAAACCACAGAAAAAAAAAAAAATAAAAGAAATCCACAAACAGCCAGAAAAAAAGAACTTGAGTTTTAAGGAACTACAGTCAAGATCATATATGACTTAACAGCACTTCTGAAAAATGAGAGGAAATCTTGAAATTTGACATTCCAAAAGGCAAAATAAAAAGGCTTAGAAATAGAATAAATTAGCAAGTTGAATATAGTCTTATAGGGGAAAATGGACTTTTAATATGAAGTCCAATTATTTAAAATAATAACATTTTAAACCTGACTTATGAAAAAGTTAGAGCTAAGCAGAAATATAACCACATTGGGGGCAGAGACAAGATAGCTATAAGAGGACACATGTGTCTATCTAAGTTCTCCTTTTCCCTCAAACTATTTTTTATGAAACTGAGCCTCGGAATTAGTGCTTGACTGTCAAAACTCATGAATATTGGGAATATAACACATTATCAACAGTAGATAATCTTGAAATTCACCAGAAAAGGTCTGTTTTTGTTCCAGAGAGTGGAGAGCTAGGCCAGGTGCAGAATCAGGCAGGCAGTGAGAGCATGGTAAACAACTCATTCATGCTGAGCAGATCGGAGGGGTGGCAGGATGTGGTCTTTACCTGCTGAAAATTTGTGGGGAGAACTTTACCACAATGTTGGCTACTCTGCTCCGGCAGCAAGCTAGTAGATCAGTAGAGGAGTTATAAACACAGTGGGGTAACCGAAAACGCTAGAGTTTCTCTGGACCTGGCCACACCCACCCAGCACCAGGAGGAACTCAGCACAATTTCAGCGCTCAACCACTGATCCCAGTGTAGATGCTGAACACAGAGCAGATGCTAATCCCAGCATAGACCCTGATCCCTGCCCAGCCATTGCTATCCCACTGCTGCTTTACTGCTACTTCCTATTGTCTGTTAAGGAAGCTTGTTAACACCACACTGCCCCAAAAGCAGACTGCAGTTTTTGTTTTGTTTTGCTTGTTAAAATGAGTAAAAAGGCAAAGTGGGTTCTAACTATATATAGCTTCTATACTGAAAGAGAGTAGACTTTGGTAGCCCTGAGAAGACTAAAAACAGAATGTCTCCAGATGAAGCCCCAAAGGGCAAGATAACCTGGTACCCATCACATAAAGCTCTCATAGAAGAAATTAAAAAGGCTCTTAAAAGAGAGCTAGAAGAAAATGGAGAAAGGAAAAGGGAAGCTTTGCAAGAGGGTATGGATAAGTCAAGTTACTCATTAAAAGATAGAGTGGATAAAGAAATCAACTCCATGAAAAGCAGAATTAGTGCATTGGAAAAAGAAAATAGCTCCTTAAAAAATAAAATTGGTGAAATGGGGAAAAAAAGAATCCATAGAGCAAAACATCTCATTTAAAAATTAAATTGGACAATTAAAAAAATTTTAAAAAGTAAATGAAGAAAATAATTCAGAAAAATTTTGAATTTTATTATGAATAAAAATCAGAATTGAAGAAATGGAAAGGAATGACTCGAGGAAACATGAAGAATCAGTCAAACAAAACCAAATAAAATGAAAAAATAAAAAAAAAAGTTAAATACCTACTTGGGAAAACAACAGACCTGGAAAATAGATCTAGGAGAGATAATGTAAGGATTATTGGACTCCCTGAAAATTATGATGAAAAAAAGAGTCTAGACACCATTTTCAGGTAATCATCAAAGAGAACTGCCCAGATGTTATAGAAGCAGAAGATAAAATAGACCTTGAAAGAATTCATTGATCACCTACTGAAGGAGATCTCAAAATCAAAACTCTAAGAAATATTGTGGCTAAATTCCAGAACTATCAAACCAAGAGAAAAATACTATAAGCAGCCAGGAAAAAAAACAATTTAAATACAGAGGAGTCACAATAAAAATTACTCAGGATTTAGCAGTATCCACATTAAAGGATTGAAGGGCTTGGAATCTAATATTCCAAAAGGTTAAGGAACTTGGTATGCAGCTAAGAATAACTTACCTAGACAAACTGAGCATTTTTTTCCAGGAAAGAAGATAGGCATTCAATGAAATAGGTGAATTCCATGAAGCTGAGATCTAAAGAAAGCTAACCAGGCCCCAGAAAAGGAGACAAGACTTTGAAAAGACAATAAAGGATTTGGACTTTAACACCTGACTGCTCTTGTGGTAATTACTGCACTGAAAAGAAGGCTGCTTTCAGAGACCCCAAGAAAATCAAACCAAAGAGAATATTACACTACTTATGTGACTTTGAATAAGTTCATGAACTTCTTTAGGTCTCAGCTTTCTTAATATAAATCAAGGGTTCTTAACTAGAGCTCCATGAATTCTTTATTTAAAAATATATATTTCTTTTGATTTAAGTAGTTTCCTTTAAATGCTAGATATTTCACTTAATGCTAAAATTAAAACCTTAATTTGAGAAGAGTTTCATTGAATTATCAAAGTAATCCATGGCCAGAAATGATTAAAGGTCCCTCAGTAAGATTTTGACTAAATGGTATCTAAGGTTTCTAATAACTCTAAATTTAAAATTCTATGAATACTTGTTCATATGATAAAATACGGCTACATATAGAACTTCTTACATCTTACATCTTATAATCATGAGTAAGAAAAATAACATTTATTTTACACATATGTACACCAGTGTTAACTATTCAAAAGACAGTATAGCATCAGGAAGAAAATAAGTACTTAGAATTAAAAAAATAAAATCAAGCTCTAATGAACTTGCTTGGTACATGACTCTGGGCAAATCATTTAGTAGATAACATGAGTAAATTATAAGAAGAAACTTTTTGAACTGTTTTCCCATATTACTACCATAAGTAACTGATCACAGTGCTTGGAAGGAGAGTGACTATTAGATTAAATGTGTAATATTGATGAAACTAGAGACAAAAGGAGTATCGAATCCAAGGTTACATCTAAAATATATAGCAACATTTCTATAAAGATTTTTAAAATATTGAATTCCCTGAAGCTTGTTGTGCTACTTCTATCAATTCTTCACAGTGATGTCAGGTTTATCATGCTGTGGATTGCTATTCATCCTTTTTACATTCGGGAACCCCTGTTCTACTAGGGAGCATAGTTCCTATTTATCCTTGACCGTTTCTCCACTTTTTTCCTCTGTCTCCTCATATAAACATAAACCTGCCTACTTCTTGATAATTTTTGTATCTATTTTCTTGTTACAACAGAAGTTCATTTTGACAGCAACTTGATTTTTCATTGACAGGATCCAATTTATTTCAGTTTTGGCATCAAAAATTCTGTTCTCATTTTTATGGGAGTGTCCACCTTTCTATTAAGAAACAAGCATCTATTATATTCAGGGTCCAAAGCAGGAAATAAGAATAGGTATAGTTTGATTATATTTTCATGTCATTCAAAACAAAAACCAAAATAAAATAAATCCCAGTTATTTGGGATGAGCAGAATTGAAAGAACCCTGAATTTGCAATCTTGTGGGAAGAATATATGAGAAGTTGTGCTTGCTAACAGAACACCTAAAACCAAAGTTATTCATTTATGTAATATAAGTAAAAGAAATTTTAAGTAGATTCCCCACATGAGGTTTATCCCTTTCTAAAACTTACCTAGGCTAGATAGATGGCTCAGTGGTAGAGTTCTGGGCCTGTAGTCAGGAAGACCTGAGTTCAAATTCAATGTAAAACTGTGTGACCTTGAGCAAGTCACATAACGGTATTTGTTTCCATTTCTTTTTTTGTTTGTTTGTTTAATAAAACTTTTTATTTTCAAAACACATGCATAGTCTTCAATATTTATCCTTGCAAAACCTTGTATTCCAACTTTTTTCTCCTTCCCTTCCCTCTAACCTCTTCCCTAAACAGCAAGTAATCCAGTATATGTTAAATGTGCAATTCTTCTATACATATTTCCACAATTATCATGCTATCAAAAAGGGAAAACATGATAAAGATAATAAAATACAAGTAAAAAACAAAAAAGTGAAAATACTATGTCGTGATCCATACTTAGTCCCCATAGTCCTCTCTCTGGTTACAGATGGCTTTCTCCACCACTGACCTAAAACACCTTGCTGTTGAAAAGAGCCATGCCCATCAGAACTGATCATCGTATAATCTTCTTCTTGCCATATACAATGTTCTCCTGGTTCTGCTCATTTCACTTAGCATTAGTTCATGTAAGTTTTTCCAGGCCTCCCTGAAATCATCCTGCTAATCGTTTCTTATAGAATAATAATATTCCATAACATTCATATATCATATCTTAGTCAGCCATTCTTCAACTGATGCACATCTACTTTCCAGTGTCTTGCCACTACAAAAAGAGCTGCTACAACCATTTTTACACATGTGGATCCCTTTCCCTCTTTTATAATCTCTTTGGGATATCTTGTCTCTTTCCTTGGGCTGGGTTAGCTCAGAGGCCTATCTCTCTGCTTGGTTCCAAGAGCTCTTGCAGATAGTCCTTTGACTCTGCTCCCTTCAGCCTCCAGCCAGCACCTCTTTGCCTGGGGCTGGGCAGCTTTCTGGAGAGGCTTTCAGACCAGCGTTGGTCTCAGTGGGGGAAGTGCAGGAGCCCAGCCACCACAGCTGTATGAGATGAAGTGAATCTGGTTGTGCCTTTGCCAGTGGGCTTCTCCTGAACTGACTTGATGCTCCCTTCTTCAATCTAATTCGGCTCAACTCCCCAAGAGAGCCTCTGTCTGTTTCTTATATAGGATCTCTTCTGAGAGAGAGGGATTATGGGTTTCTCCCAGAGTGCTCTCTGGCCCTGAGAGTTTCAAGGGAGGTGTGAATTCGGATATCTCATACTAAACCCTGAAATCTCCCAAATATATGAACTCCAATGAGTACAGGTGTGAACACAAGCATTGTTTCTCAGTTCCACTTAGTACCTTGTTTCAAGTTGAGTTAACATCAGGATTCCAACAAGGATATATGCCCAGGAGAGACAAGGATGGATCAAAGGGTATTCACATTTTGATAGCCCTTTGGGCATAGTTCCAAATTGCTCTCCAACAATTCCACCAACAATGTATCAGTGTCCCAGTTTTTCCACATCCCCTCCAACATTTGACATTGTCTTTTCCTGTCTCCTTAGCCAATCTGAGAAGTGTGGTACCTCAGAGTTGTATTAATTTGCATTTCTCTGATCAATTGTGATTTAGAGTATTTTTTAATATGACTAGAATTGGTTTTAATTTCTTCATCTGAAAATTATCTGTTCATTTCCTTTGGTCATTCATCACTTAGGATGGCTTGTATTTTTTATAAATTTGAGTCACGTCTCTATATATTTTAGAAATAAGGCCTTTATCAGAATTCTTGGATATAAATTCCCCCTGGCCAGTTTACTGCTTCCCTTCTGATCTTGTTTGCATTGATTTTATCTGTACAAAAACTTTTTAACTTAATATAATCAAAATCATCCATTTTGCATTCCATAATATACTCTAATTATTCTTTGGCCACAAATTCCTCCCTTCTCCACAGATCTGAGAGATGGACTATTCTTTGTTCTTCAAATTTGCTTATAGTATCACTAAGTCTAAATCATAAAACAATTTTGACCTTATCTTGGTATAGGGTATTAGGTTTAGGTCAATGACTAGTTTCTGCCTTATTATTTTCTAATTTTTCCAGCAATTTTTTTGTCAAATGGTGAGTTCTTCTCCCAGAAGCTGGGGTCTTTGGATTTATCAAACACTAGATTACTGTAGTGATTGACTATTGTGTCTTGTAAACCTAACCTATTCCATTGATTGACTATTTTTTTTCCTTAGCCAGTACCAAATATTTTAATGACTAGTGCTTTCTAATATATATTTTTGCTTGAAACAGTCATTGCCTCAGTTTTTTAACCTATAAATGAGCTGGAGAAAGAAATAGTGAATCACTGCAATACCTTTGCAAGAAAAACCTAAAAAAGGATAATGAAGAGTTGGAAATGGTTAAAAATGACAACACAACAAAAGCTCATCTGTTTAGGTCTACAGGATTATATAAATTATTACTTATGATTAACTATTCTTCTGTCTTTGGGAAACCTGCATTTGTATAAACAACAAAATAAATTTCCCCTTCCTATGGGAAATTCAAAAGGGATACATGTGCATAAAATTCTCCATATCTTAAGTCACGCTGAAAGAGGGAAAATGTCTTCTGTCTCTTTAGGGAGTGGATAAGAAATACCTTCTTATTAGTAAGTTCATTTCAAACCATTTCAAAAACGTGACTCTCTCCATGGGAACTTAGCCTTTCTTTAACCCTATGAGACCTGGAATATGCCACATATGTTTGGCTTCACTTCTACAATCCCAGGAACTATCCACTCCTTGGGACACAATGGATGCCAGTGAGGGTTGGCCCCCTCCCTGACATCTACATTTATCAAGTCATATCTTGGAAGCCCATTTGGCATTTCCTTCTCCTATACCTAACTTTTTATATGTAAGCAAGTTAGCTCTGTGCCTTCTTTGTTTTCAAGCTCAGTCCCGTTTTGGGGCTCATTGGGCTTCACCCGCGGAGATACTATTCTGCCTGGGATAAGACTTTTCCTGATCAAGTTTGAAGGCTGCCACGGAGCCCCCCAGCCACTTTCCAGTAGATTGATGATATATTTTGTGTCTCTCTCTTCTATTTTAATCGTAGTTTTCCTTATTCTTTGTCTTTTATGTATTATTTATTGTATTGGTTGTTATTGTAGGCAATCTATTCTGGGTATTGTATAATTAAATTTTACTTTCACTTTAATTGAATTAAAAAGTGTCATTTACAGGAGCAAATTAGAACCTATCCTTAATTAACAGGACAGGGAGGTTGAAGTCTCTTTCCAGATTTCTATGCACATAGCATTAATCACCCAAACAAATATGTAGGAAGAGGTTAATAATGTATGTAAGTAGTAGCCAGGAGAAACAGATCTAAGATCTTTGTGTTTCTTAATTGAGTAGGAAGTAAGGTGGGATTAGTGACAAGCTTCTCAGAGTTCTGCCATGTATTGGGAGAACATTTATTTTTCTTAGCAGGTGGCAGAACCAAGCAACCCTCAGCAACTCAGCCTTACCAAAATGCTTTCCAATTATCTCTGTTTCATCAGTTTCTAGACCCGAAATTCTACAGCTACAGCATCCATAGATTAAATATATTTGCTTGACTATACCTATAACCTTTAAGCCATCCTGATATGTGAAATAGAATTCTTTCTTCTTTTCTCTTTTTCCAAGAGTCTCATTGCAAAATTCAAGACATCAAAATAACTGTTGAATTTTTGCACATTTCTAAATATTGATATCTTTACAGAAATATTTGCCAGGTAGCAACTAGGACCTAGAGTGCTATGCAGCAGGGTTCACTGTGGTTCCACTTTTTTCAAGGTCAGACTTGTTATATTTTATTCCATTCAAGGTTCTCAGACATCCTAATGGGATTGGGCTGTCTTTCTTCTCTGTCACAAGTTCAGCTTTTATCAGCTATATTCCTCCTGTTTTAGGAGCTGGCCAGTGAATAACACCCCAATTCTATTTAATCCCTTAACAAGGGATTAGCTTTTACAAAGGATATTTAAATCAGAAATATAGCAAGAATATATATGTATGTATATATACACAATATATAATACATCTATTGTACATGCGCATGTACACATATCTATCTATCTATCCTCCTATTATACTAGGATCATAATCTTTTTTATTATAGCTTCATCTTGGGAGTGATGCATGGGGTGGAATTAGGTTCACAATTTAGCTCAATTCCTATATAGCACCATCTCATTAAATTCAAGTTCAAAACCAGCAGTATAGGCTTTTACTGGGTTTATTCCTGACTTATGATCCTCAACATGTGACTACTAGTTTGGCTATAACATTTGACCCGGATAGCTATATTTCTGGATCCCCAAGGCTCCTAGGTCAGATTGGAGACCCCATTCTTTGTACCTAGAATGAAAAATAATAAACAAAAAGCCCAAGACCCAGGTCCATTTCTCAAAGTCATGTCTTGATGGATAAGCAAAGAGAGAAAGTGGCTCTCAAGACTTTTTTTCTTCTAGTGCATGGTGAGAAAGAAGGAACCTACTCTAAGATGTTGTTGTTCAGCCTTCATTTATGAAGAGAACCAATGATACCACAGATGATATCTTGACTTATGCATGAATTGGATTTAAGTGAGAAGAACTTGCACAAAGTTGTCTGTTTCATTCCCTTCAATGGAAAGACAAAAGTCAAGATGACTGGTAATGACTGTTACCATTGTGAAATTGGTGTTTTCAATGTCTTATCAAGCTCTAAAGGCTCCAAAACATCTGTTTCAGATGCTTTCATAGGTTTAAAATAAACTATTTTTATACACCCATTTTGAAGGGCAAGTCTTCACATGCTTAGAGAAGATTTCCCCCTAAAACACTGACGGGCTTGAGGTCTGTGAGTTACCTTCAACCTCATTTGCTCCCATTTACTGAGATGGTTTTACTAGCATATGGCTACTACCCTTGCTAAAGTTTCTTAGAGCCATAGGTAAGAAAGTTGGGTGACAGATGATCACCAAAAGTTAATGAGCAGCTCTGAAAAGAGCTTAGCAAGAGGTGCTAGTCCTCCCTGAACTCTCTACATACCTTCTACCTTTAGATATGGATGAAACAAAAGCCTTTTCCATTGTTGAGGTAAAGTATTTAATTATTTCTTGTTATGCATTCAGTGGGGAAAGAATATTGTTCTTGGCCACATCATAGGCTAGTGTAGAATGTCCATGTGTATTTCTGTACTCCCATCTTCCAAAACCAGTCTGTGACTTAGTGTCTTCTAGGTGAGTGATGCTATCTTAGGTGATCTAGACATATGCCCAAACCACCATTATATTTGTAAAGATTATTATTGCAGACATTTAAAGTATTATAAAAGAATGTCTTTTAGTTATTTTAAGTTAGTTGCAGAGTTATTTTAAAAGTTAATTATTTTGAAATTAATAATAGTTTTCTCTGTATTCCTCTAATTTCTTGTATTTTCAGAGATTTTTAAATTCTTTTTCTCTGTTTTATACAATAAAACTTTATGTACCAAGGTTCAACATTGATCCTCTAGGATATAACAAGGGATTGCTCATTTCATTAGTCCATATACCCAGTTTACACTTGATTATTTTTCCAATTAAAATATTTAAAAATAATTAACTCAGTCACATAAATGGTTAGACAAGGCTGTAGCCAGTTCCTGACATGGAGATGAATGGAAATAAAGAAGCAAGGTGCCTAAGGTCACAGGAACATGGAAACTAAATTTGTCCTTATGACAGTCTCTCTAAGTGAATTAATTCATTTTAAATGAAGACTAATGAATAGTGACAGTTCATTTAAAAAAAAAAAAAAGTCTTCTTTAACATTTCACTACACTGCCTTCCGGCACCAGCTCTCAATAGTATGGGCAGATGGCAGAATGGAATAAGGAAGGGGATATTTGATGTGGTGGCTGCATCCTCTGTGCCAAGGTGAAAAAATTATAAATTCCCTGAAGAGTCTGAGATGATATGAGTATCAAATGGGTATCTGATTATAGAAGAGGGAGATTTTTTAAAGAGATTCTAGATTTGAGGTTCTTAATCTGGGCTCCACATGTTTGTGGATAGATTTTGGGCAACTAAAGATAGATTTAGAGTCTAGGAATTTGGCCTGGGAAAAAAGATACATATATATGTTTGTATATATATAATATATATATGCATTATATAAAATATTTATTTCAATATAATTGAATATAATCAATATAATTATAATCCTATTTTTTAAATTTTATTTGATGCATTTACAACAATTTTTTTTCTGAAAAGAGGGTCCATAGGCTATCAAAGCAGCCTATTTCTCCCCCAAAATGTTAAAAAAGAAACCTGCTCCAGGATAAATTAGATATAAAATGTAATACTAATACTTCTGCTATGTGCAAAAAGATCCTCAATATGATAGGTTAGAATTTATTTGGTGAAATGAAAGCTCTGAACATTATCTGCAGGAATGTATTTCTATTCTACTTAGCTTGCCTGAGGCTCCATTTTGTCTTTTCTACTTAAAACTGAAACATCCCTTGCCTCTCTGCTTTGAAGCATTTCTATTCATCCTCGACCCTTCTCCAAAGGGCTGTTGCACTGGTTCTTAGACTTCAAAATGCCAACTTAAAGAGATGCTGAGAAACCTGAGGAACATAGATAATACAGCTCCTTTGATTACAGGGTATAAATTCGATTAGGGCTGAGATTTAACCTTTTATACCAAATGCAAAGCTCTGCATATAATATTTAAAAAGTGTTTTGAGTTGAAAGAGATTATGCAAATAATACACCTGAAGAATATATGCATTCAACTGGCTACCCAAACCATAAATATCCAATAGCTCCTGTCTCACTCCACCCTCACATCCTCTTCTCTAAAACACATAAAGAATGACTCAGATTTTCTTTTGCTCTTAAATACCCTGACTGAAAGCAATATCTGAATAAAAATAGCTTAGCAAAGAGCCTACCCGTAGTGTTCACATCATATTTCCTTAGGGTACACCCTAAGCAATCATGTTTCTCTTTTAAAAGATAAACATTTATAGTAATATGTAGAACTTAAATAGTTTAAGGTTTGCAAAGCGCTATATATATGTTATCTCATTTGATGCTGAAGTGGGTACTATTATTATCTCTATTTTCCAGATGAGAAAACTGAGACTAGTCACATATGAGTGATTTTTTCAGATTCATTCAGCGAATGTCTAAGGCAGGAATCAAGTTCATATCTTCCTGTCTGTAAGACCAGGACTCCACCTCCCCCATCAAATACTGATCTATAAAGAACATTTTTATTTGTCAAAGATATTTTTTATTTTTTTATTTATTTCTGTGGATTCACTTGATTAAACTCGAGTCCTTTCAGAGGACTGAACTAAAAGTCAAGTGTAGAAATGACCAGACATTGATGCTTTCCCAACTTTCTAGAACCTGAAAAAACCTTTCATTCCCCTTGTGTAATCTTTTTATTATTATTATTATAGCTTTTTATTCACAAGATATATGCATGGATAATTTTTCAGCACTGAACTTTGCAAAACCTTTTGTTCCAGCTTTTCCCCTCCTTCTCCCCATTCCCTCCCCCATATGGCAGGTAGACCAATACATGTTAAATATGTTAAAGTATATGTTAAATATATGTATACATATCCATACAGTTATTTTGCTGCACAAGAAGAATCGGACAAAGACATTTTTTAAAAAAGCAATTTAACTTAATTTAAAAAAAAAACAACTAATCTTTATTTGAAAAATAAGACAAAAAAAATCCACAAATTTTGTTACAGTATGTTTCATTTTCTTTACCTTTAACCAGATTATGCATTCGTCCATATTAATCAAAACAGAATGCAGTTTATTCAACTTTTTGCACAAAAAATGAAATGTCACTCACCAACTATTCATGATCTAGAATTTCTTAGTGCCATCATTGTAATTAACTAACAAAGTAAAATTTTGTTCAACATAAAACAATTTTTGATGAGGTTCAGGGTATCAATTCTACCCTGACATGTGACAAATAGTAAACATTCACAATGGCCATTATCTTTGCCAAAAGATAGTTTTATTCAGGGGATGAGTTATAGACAAAATAAGAGGTAAAATAGGCACCAGGAATGGCAAATATGAAATAGGAGAGCAATAAGGTTATCAAAGAAAGGAATTTGGAAAAATTCATTAAAGGAATATGCCAGGAGGAGAAATATGCCATTGAGTGGAAAGTTAAATCCATAGAACAGTTTAACAAACTAACCAGTTAGCTGTAAGTACAGAGAAAGATGCCATTAGAGGGAAGACACTATGAGAGGTAGAAAAAGAATAGTAGTTCACAGCTGGCTTAGTTCTGAAAAGGACTAGCAAAGATTCAACCAGAGAATATCTTTTATAGGAAAAATACAGCCTTGTAGGTTTCTCAGGAGAGAAGGGTAAGTGCCAGGGAGCTGAGAGGGAGGAATCAAAGAAGAGCCAGATGGAATACCTGACAGACCAGGTCTCAGACCAGTCTAAAAATAGATAGTCAATATTTCAAAAGTTGTTTAAAGATGTACATTGGTTGGGGAATATACAATGGAGGTTATTAAAGAATTCCATATTCACAATCACTCTATACAAATAGGATAGTCTGGAAAATGGTTATATTTGATAATAGCCAGATAGGTTTCTTCCTAACGAGGGAATAGAGTAAGTCCACATCAGTTTTTACTTTGAGTTTTATACATATGATTTTTAAAAAGCTTCATAGACTTGAAAAGATCATAATAAATAAGACTGCAAAACACCAAATAAATAGATTGTAAAAGACCTGAAACTTATTTGATTCCTTCAGCTAATCAAGTCACTCTGTATGTGTTCATAATACAATTTTCAGGAACAAACAAATCGACCATTACCTGAAGCCAATTAGTTTCAGGTTCTAACACATGAAATTGTTAATAAAATTACTTATGTCAGTTTTGTCCTGTCTAAGCACAGTAGCTTTCCTTCTGAAGCCAAGATTTTATAATTTTCCTGTTTAAATGACTAAAGAATGGTGCTAGTCACTGAGTCTAGTAACAGGTGAAATAAATTATTCTCTCCTGTTCCTCTTTTTGTATCATGCCACTAGTTGGGCTCAAAATATCATCAGTAAAAATGCCTTTTCTTCTTAAATAGGGGGATTAATTTTTCATTCTCTCTACCTCTTTTCATTTTATCATTAAAAACAGAAATGAAAATGTCACTTTTTTGTTGCAACCAAAAAGACACATAGGGGCAGCAAGATGGTGCAGTAGATAGAACACTAACCCCGGAGTCTGGAGGATTTGAAATGTGGTTTCAGCTGCATCACTCTGGGCGAATCACTTAACCCCAATTGTCTAGCAAAAGAGAGAGAGAGAGAGAGAGAGAGAGAGAGAGAGAGAGAGAGAGAGAGAGAGAGAGAGAGACATATCTCACAAAATAGCTAACATTCATATAGTATTCTAAGACTTACAAAGCATTTTGCAAGTATTATCTTATTTATCTTATTGAATCAGCACTACAATCCTGAGAGGCAGGTGCTGTTATTGTCACCATATAACAAAGAAACTGAAGCAAATTAAGGTTAAATTACATTCTCAGGATTCCGCAGTGTCTGAAGTCACCATTTGGACTCAATTGACTCTTAAGTCCAGTGCTCTGTCCACTGTGCCACCTCATGGCCTACTACTATAATTAAGAGTTTAACAAACTCACTTTTACAACTACTGGATGATAAAGATAGAGCAAGGGGATGGTCATTGGAAGAGGAAGTATGAACTTAAATGAATTTGGTTTGAATTTATTAAGTACTTACACTGTGCCAAGCACTAGAGAAAAAAAAAGAAAGAGAAAAACCTTACCTATCAAGAATCTCACAATCTAATGAGAACTCACAATCCATTAAGATGAATTCTTTCAGTAATTTCTTGTAAAACCTGTAATATGATAGAGTGGTTTTATTTTTTATCTACATCTTATGTTTGTCAGTAACTTTGAAATATTTACTTGACTTTACTGACTTTTTATAAAAAGTGCTCCATGAAGACATAGGGAGTTATTACAGTGGCAAACAAAAACATTTACTAGGATGAGGCACATAATAATGTACATATAATAAATCATTTAAACCTCAACAATGTATCCAAACATTGAATATATGCCACAAGAACAAGACAGACAACACTGATAATCAATCATTTAAACTGGTCAAAAGTGAACTGAGCATCAGTTGTTAATAATCTCTAAATGGACACAAAATATCCAGCTAACTTTTTTATTGTCAAAACACTTCATCATAATGGACCTTTGCTCATGGCATCAACAATCAGTAGCATTGTAAGAAATTATTAAGGATTAATTTTTTTTTATTTAGAAGCCTTTTTTGTTACTGTAGTTTTGTGCAAAGCCACAATTAAATTTTGGATTTGATAATTCAAGTTGCATTTTGAGGAGACTCACTATGCTTTGACATTAAGGTAAGTATATATTTTTAGTATGAGTTGACAAGGTTTAGAAATAAACCTTTCTCAAAACAGTAGGCCTTTCTACCTGATTCCTAAATGGGTCTCCTAGAGTTCAACAGAGAAAAATGTCAACAGTTGTTGCTTCATTGCACTTTTCATATGGCACTATTATTCTTATTTATAAAGATAAACTTGACTACATTCAAACATATATTAATAGATTTCCTTTCATTTCAACAGCCATAACTCAGATGAGAGAGACAGGGACAAAACAATGTCCTGAGATAAATGTCCTGTCTTATGGGAACCTCCAAAACCTGGACTTAGTAAGGCTTAGTTCTGAAGAGGGAAAGTTGAAAGTTTGAATTACATAAGGCAGAGTAAAGGATGGTTAGAAGATAAGAGTTGATGTAGTTGCATTGGAGAAAATCTCATTATTGGCTATTGTAAAGAATGTGCCCTACAAGTCATAATCTCATCCTCTAACTGGTTAATCACAAATCCCTTGAGGTCATACCATGAGTTCTTAGGAGGCCATGTCTCACTTTGGAGACTACTGTTATTAACTGAGATGGGCATCCTAATGAATTCTGTGTGTGTGTGTGTGTGTGTGTGTGTGTGTGTGTGTGTGAATCAATCAATAAACCTTTATTAAGCATTTCAGGCATGGGAGACAGCCAGAGGATATGCCTGAAGCCAAGAGTTAAAATATCTTATTTATGAAACATCCAGGAGGCCAAGCACTTTGGTTTTGGTATATGGTCAGAAGTAAGATATAAGGAGACCCGAACAGTAGAAGGGGTCTAGTTTATGAAGGACTTTCAATACAAAATAGAGCATTTTGTATTTCTCCTGGAGACAATAAGAAGTCACTGGAATTTATTGAGTTTGAGGTTTCATGAAATTCAAATAAGTGGCTGAATGAAAATGAAATGGAATAGAGACAGATTGAGGTAACTGTCATAATCAAGGCATGAGGTGATGAAGGCCCACACCAGAATGGTGATAGTGTCAGATGAGAGAAGGAAGTATATTTAAGATATTGCAAAGGTGAAATTGATAGATCTTGGCAATAACTTGGATATTTGCCCAAAAAAGGGCAGAAGAGTGAAAGAAAGAGAGGAATTTAGGATGACTCCTAGGTTGGGATTCTGAGGAACTGGGGATATAATGTAGTCCCTACAATAATTTAGAAGTTAGGGGGACAGATAATGAGTTCATTTTAGATGTACTGAGTTTAAGATGTCTACTGGAAATGTAGTTTAAGATATCTGAAAGGCATTTGGAAATGTGACATTAGGGGTCAATAGTGGGGCAGGAAGGTAGATCTGAAATCATCAGCATAGAGATAGTAACTATATCTGTCTGAGTTGATAAGCTCACCAACTAAAATAGTATCAAGGAAGAAGAGAAAAGAGCTTAGGACAGACCTCTGAGCAGATCATTGAATGGAATATCTGATAATTTTGAATAGGAAGTATGCTGTCATGAATTTAGAGTATAAGTCTAATTCCATTGGCCATCAGTTTGTTAAACACACCTCAATTCATGTTAATCTTATATCTTCATGTGCTTTTCTCATGGTAGTACCCAGATCACCTAGGATGGCTGTTAAGGGACAGGTCAATTTTCTAAGAGCCTCCACAGCTAGGGATCATAACATCTGAAGGAGTTGCAAAGCAGCCTTTGCTAACACAGGGGTTGCAGAATGGGAGTAAGATAAATTGGAGACAAAAGGAAGAGAAGAGAGGTCACACAAAACAACTGCCTTTCAGGAGAGAGGTCAGAGAACAGCATCTGCCTCTCAGTCTCCTTGTATAATGCTCTCACATGAGGAGATCCATTCTGCAGGTTTGGGTTGGATTTCCAGCAGCCACTGTCAGGTGGCTCCTGTATGCCAACAGATGGCGTTATCCATGTGGAAGACATTAGGGGACTGCTTCAGGGAGAATGGAAGACATTGAAGTATGCATGGACAGTCTATGTTAACAGCAACTTTTTTTTTTTTACATGTATTGTAAACTTAATTAAAATCTTCCAGTTTCAACAATAGAGGTCCTTTATTTATATCTGAATCTGAAGGTGAAGGACTCCTATATTCACACCATGTAGAAAGTAGGGAAGATCAAAGGGACCACAAGCTTTTTACCTCCATCCTTTTATACTCTGTGATATTCAGAAACAGGATTGGGACTTTTCATTCATTCTTTCTATTTAAGGAGCAGGGAGAAAAGGCACCGATCTGACCAGGGACAACTTCAACCAATGAAAAAGTTGAAAAAGTCAAATGGAATGTTTCAGCTAACCAGCAGCCACACACTGATCAGAGGACATCGTTTTGGAACAACAACAACAACAAACAACAACAAACAACAACAACAACAAACCACCTGACAACCTTGGGGGAGAAGGGAGGCAACTTCTTAACCAAATAGTTTGAGGTATTTCACTGTTAAAAGGACATTCATAACTTAGTTTGTGTAACCTTTTCTTACCTTCACAAACAAAATAAAATAAAAATCCAATAGCCAAATCTACATTTTAAAGTTAAAAGAAGTTATATATAATTAAATAAAAATATAGTCATGGAATTGTTTATGCTATTTCACTAAATTACTTGTAAAGAACACAAATGTTTGTTTATACATGCCTACATATGTACACAGATACAAATGTACAGTTAGATATGCATAAATATAAATTGATATGTGTTTATATATTACACATATATGTATATATATTATGTGTAACATATATAATATATGTGTGTGTTTATGTCAAAGAATGGTCAAGTCAGTGAGGAAAGGGAAAATTTGAGTCAGTGAACCATTGCAGGAGGGAAAATGCATGATTCAAGCTAGTGTGAGATTTTTACATATTTCTATGAGATCTCTATTATGTACTTTGATAGTAATTGCAAACTATGACAATTCACACATTAAATAAAAGAAGATACCATGAGGTTAAATTTGCATGCAAAATAATTTTGGAGAAAGATAATACATCACACATGCATATCCTTCAGACCACTTCTAAAGAATTGCTTTATGCAACCTCAGGGTAGGGGAAAACTTTTTTGGCCACCCTCTAATAGACTTATCCACTTGTCTTCTCCCTCAGAATTCCCTGCTGCACAATCTGGAATTATGCCCAAAAAGTTATCAAACTGTGCATACCCTTTGATCCAGCAGTGTTTCTACTGGGCTTATACCCCAAGGAGATACTAAAGAAGGGAAAGGGACCAGTATGTGCCAAAATGTTTGTGGCAGCCCTGTTTGTAGTGGCTAGAAGCTGGAAACTGAGTGGATGCCCATCAATTGGAGAATGGTTGGGTAAATTGTGGTATATGAATGTTATGGAATATTATTGTTCTGTAAGAAATGACCAGCAAGATGAATACAGAGAAGCTTGGAGAGAATTACATGAACTGATGCTAAGTGAAATGAGCAGAACCAAGAGATCATTATATATGTCAATAACGATACTGTATGAAGATGTAATCTCATGGAAGTGGATTTCTTTGACAAAGAGACTTAATTCAGTTTCAATTGATCAATGATGGACAGAAGCAGCTACACCCAAAAAAAAAAAAAACACTGAGAAATGAATGTAAACTGTTTGCATTTTTGTTTTTCTTCCCACGTTATTTCTACCTTCTGAATCCAATTCTCCCTGTGCAACAAGAAAACTGTTTGGATCTGCACACATACATTGTATCTAGGATATACTAGGACATATTCAACATATATAGGACTGCTTGCCATCTAGGGGAGGAGGTGGAGGGTGGGAGGGAAAAATCGGAACAGAAGTGAGTGCAAGGGATAATGTTGTAAAAAAAAAATTACCCTGGCATGGATTCTGTCAATAAAAAGTTACTATAATTTAAAAAAAAAAAAAAAGAATTCCCTGCTGCATTTCTCTCTCCTATTGACCTGACTGAATATTGGTGTACAGCCTCAGAGAACTTTTCAGGAGTGATTAGATTTCAGGAGTGTGGTTTTGATACTGCAGGGGTGTCTCTCACCAGTATTAAGAAACTAATCTTCTAAAATTGTTTTTTCTATATTGAGAATCTGGGATAGAATCTCCTGTTTCTAGGAGCTACTGAGAAGAGAAAGAGTAATAGGCTGAGGCAGGCACAAAGGTTAAGATGACACATTAGGAAAAGACTGAAACAACTATTTCAGGTAGATTTATGAATCTCTGTTAACTTAAATGTGATGACTCACTAGTCCAGGGGAATAGGATATCTCCCTAGCACAAAGTGGTATAGGCTTGGATTCATTCAGACTAGATTTATTTCAAGGGACCATGGACTCAGTGAGGGAAATCAGATTCTCATTCATTCAATCCACAGTTGAATTCTGAGAAAAATTTCCAAAACTAAGACTTTGATATGGTTTTATATACAGTTTCCCCTAATCAGGATTAACAGGATTCCTCCAAAAAGGCACCCAATGCATAACATAGATTAAGTATAGGGCAGCTATTTATTTGCTCTGTCACATAAGACACAACTACACATTAACTAATACTTAAAGCATGATATGATTACCCATAACTCATAACCCTCTAATGGGAAGTTGATACTTAAATTTTATTTATTAAAGCATGAAACATTTCAGAATCCTACTGCACAGGCATATCACCTGCATTTCAGTTGTGTACTGTCAGTACTCAACTCAAAGTTATTATCTTTTACCAAACTCAGCTTTGGCTTATGCTTGTCATTTCAGAAGTGGTCATTCTCTATTCCCAAAAATTGTTTGAGTCCCTATTAAGTAGTCAATACCTTGACCAAGAAGTTCCTAATCTCACTAGATAACAATTAAATAGACATCATGGTATGAAGGCCTCTTTGCTATAAATTTCTTGAGCTCTACCTTCACTGAAATATTCTGAAGTCATCATCATCACTTGCAGGCTCCAATGCTAATAATAATTTGAGCCTTTTTTGACAACATACTTCATTGTGTCAAATCAACAAGTATTTTTAAACCTATAAAGTGTTTTCTAAAGCTTTAAGTACGTGTTCTTATAGCTTCAGAACATCTAAATATGGCTAGAGTAGGTTGTTACTTCTCAGAATTAATCCTTTCAGAGGTTACCCTGGATGCAGCTTCAATTAGAATTTTTTTTTTTATCATATTCATAGTTCTACCGAAGGCAGCTTCCAAAGTAACTCTTAGTTTCAGTAAGCAGCATGTCTGTACATATACATATATATACATATACATACAAATATATACATACATACATATATATGTGTACATATGTATATGTACACACACACACACACACACACACACACATATATCAAGCTATTTCCCTTCTCTGCACAGAGAATATTTTCCTCTGATACATATTATATTTGGGTTAGGGTGAATTATTTGATGATGTTGGTGATAAGCATAAACATTCACCTTTGAGAGTCCTTTTGGCTCTCAAGAGCAAACTGTAAAATGACTTCCACTCATCCATCCATCCATCCAAACAGAAGGTTTGATAAACCTTAATGAGATACAAAAACTTTAGGATAAGGAATTGAGATCTGTGTCCATTTCTATCACTAAAGCAAAGCCCCATGTTTCCTTTTTTCACATAGAATGTATGAGAAAACCATGAAGAAACAAGTAAGTTAGATTATTTGACATGATTGTATATTGCGCAATGGATTGAAACACCATTCAGATTACTTTTTAATCATCCCAAGAATTAGTGGTTTTAGTTTAGTGAAATGCTTGAAAATATTGGCTAGAGCAGAAACTGGAAACTGAGTAGATGCCCATCAACTGGAGAATGGCTGAATAAATTGTGGTATATGAATATTATGGAATATTATTGTTCAGTAAGAAATGACCAACAGGATGATTTCAGAAAGGCCTGGAGAGACTTACATGAACTGATGCTGAGTGAAATGAGCAGGACCAGGAGATCATTATATACTTCAACAACAATACTATATGATGATCAGTTCTGATGGACCTGGCCATCCTCAGCAATGAGATCAACCAAATCAGTTCCAATGGAACAGTAATGAACTGAAGCAGCTATGCCCAGAGAATCTAGGTCATTTCTGGGAGATGACCAAAAACCATTACTTAGAATTCCCAATCCCTATATTCTTGTCTGCCTGCATTTTTTATTTCCTTCACAGGCTAATTGTACACTATTTTGGAGTCTGATTCTTTTTGTACAGCAAAATAATGGTTTGGACATGTATGCTTATTTTGTATTTAAATTATACTTTAACATATTTAACATGTATTGGTTATCCTGCCATCTAGGGGAGGAGAGGGGAGATGAAAAATTGGAACAAAAGGTTTGGCAATTGTCAATGCTGTAAAATTGCCCAAGCATATAACTTGTAAATAAAAAGCTATTAAAAAAAAGAAAGAAAGAAAGAAAGAAAAAGAAAAATATCAGACACACACACACACACACACACACACAAGAAAATATTGGTTAGTGGAGCAGAGTATTGCTTACATGTCAAAACATATATATGGCTTCCTCAAGTCAAGTAATAATATAGTTTCTCCCTTTGTAGGGCCAAATGTATGTCTTGCTATTCACTTTCCATCTTTTTTCAGATCATTATTTCATAATCCATTTCATACCTGAGCAAATTTAAGTAGCCATAAGATATGATATGGCTTTTATGTGAATAGCTATCAATGGATGTTCTCAATCAAGCACTTTATCTCAGTGCTGTTAAACACAGATATTTCACAGAAAACAGCCTGTTGAAAAATAAATTGAGAAAAGAAACCAATTTTGTGAAAAATATATTAAAACTATGGATAAGGCAGCTAAGCTTTTGTCAATCCTCTTTGCAGTTTAACACACTATGGGACTAATCATTTTTTAAAAAAGAAATGCATATATGCCTCAAGTTAATTAAATGATATTAGTTAATCTTGAAATGTTTTAATCCTCATCTATAAAATGAGATTATAAATCAAATAAAAATTTTTGGTTGACTAAAGTACAGAATGAACTCCTCCCCAATATTTAATACCACAATGAAGAATGAATTCCATAAATGTCAACTCTGGCCAATATTTAGGGGAATGTAAAACCTAGAATTTTAGTATAAAGTTAGAAAGTATTACCCTCTCAACTTCTTTAAGTACTACCATTTAAATCTAAGAGAAGAGCTGCAAGGTCCTTAAGAATAAGGCCAGTGTCTTATTTATTGTGGAATAATTTGATGCACCTACAGTATCTTACACCTAGTTATAAATCAGCAAACATTTGTTTTACATAAAATAAATGAAATTATCCATTCATGGATGTAACTCGTCTTGAGAGATGACATGTTACTTATGTTGCTGATTGGACACATACAATATCGACTACATATGCACTTTGTGGATACACATAAAATTCTGTGTATAATACACATTACTTCAGTAGCAATCACTAGGTTGAGTATCACTTTCCCTAAGGCTCAGAAAGGCAGCTTTATGAATTAACCAGTGGGAGAGCGTAATATTTGATTTGTCCACTAGATTGCACTATACTCAAGACACCAGCCAAAAAGTTTCTTAAGTCCATAGATTTAATGGTAGAACGGACCTTAGAGACATCCTCTCTTCCTTCTATCCCTGGACCACTTGTTAATTTTATGCATGAGTAGGCTGAGATCCAGAGGAGTTAAATGAATTGATTAAGCTCACACATTTGGTAAGTAACAGAGTCAGAATCTAAACCCAAGGTTTTTAGAATCCAAACCTAGTGTTCTTTCCACTGTATTTTGTTTGTCTTCAAGAGTGTCTATAATGCATGTCTGTAAGTTTTAGTACCCCAAAAAACCATGTGGAGTTAAATAAAGTGTGAGAAAAAGCACATTACAATCCATGTATTCTGATATTCTGAATCTAGAACAGGGAAAATAAAATATGGTTCAAATTTATTAAAATATAGAAGGAAAAAAAAAACTATGCTTTCCTCAAACCCCTTAAATTTCCCTTTGCAAGTAACAATTCCCTATGTAGTCATATGATACAATCAGTCAATTCGCTTTGGCTTATGTAAAAATGTAAAGTCATAGTAAAAATGCAATAAAAAATTTTGTTTTGTTGCATGGAGGCATCTGTCCAACCATCTTAAAAAATATCTTTGCCTTCCTCAGTTTTTTTTTTTCAATAAAGAAGAATAGTCCCAAAGTATGACCTGTAGTTTCTCATAGGTTATGGGCAAGATCATGGAATATCCCAGATATTCTGGGACCTTGACTTAGTGTTGGGACTGTAACCAAGAAGAAATGAAAGAGAGATGCTGGTGTTTGAGCTTCTGGTGCCAGGGATATTCCTACCATTTGTCTCCCTGTGAGACACTGAAAGCAAGGGGAGAATGGTGCAAGGAACTATTCTTCCTGATTCCAGTCCACCAACCAATACTTTTCAAAAGTTAATGATTAGAATCAAGTGGTCCAGCCTTATCCCTGTGTGCTCTGTCCCTACTTCTCATTCTTTGATCCTGTCACACCTCTATATAGTAGTCCCTGATCACTGCAAATGACACATGGGCCATTGCTACCAGGACCCTATAAATTCAGCTCCTAAAGCCCATTGCTGTTCAGCCACAGTGAGGGCAGGACATCCTACTGCAGCAGAACAGAAATCTTCCTATTTCCTGACTGCTCCATCCAAGCATGCTTCCCTCTCCCCCCTAAAGAAGGATGATAGGATCTCTTTAGCATGTAAAAGAAAAGGAATAAGGAACAGTTATAAATCTATGTTCCCAAATACAGGTCTTGTCCTTCTCTGTTCTTTTGTGTGGCTTTTCGGCTATTGTGAGCACATATTCTCCTACTATCTGGCAATTATAATATTTCTTCAGGACAAATGAGCTTGGTGAACAATTGGATTCTATGATTTAGAACCCACATATTTTTAGACAATCTCTAGTCTAATCTTATTTTACAATTGAGGAAACAATTCCATAGAGAAAACTTTTCCAAAGGTCATATCACTAGTAAGACAGAATGTGAACTCGTGTATTTATTCCAATCTAATGCTTTCTCCCACACAGCCACAATCCACTTCTAAGTGAATTGATACAATCAAATTCTGAGTCTCCAAAAGTCAGAACCAGATCATGGTCTCACTGAACTGTACAGTCTACCTTCTAAGGTCCTCATTGAGAAGGCAAACAGGCCTGCTCTCCCCAAAGCCAAGTGTTATGAAGTAATCAGTGACTGACTGGTACCAACTCTTGCTGAATACCCTTGATAATTATGAAAGCAAATGATGATGCTCTTGCTCAAATTAAAGACTGCAGCATTGATAGTTTTATCTTATGAAGGCAGTTAGAAGTACTGAAGGATATACAGATACTGAGAACTGGAATAAGCAGTACTCTGATTAAATGAAGCAAAATATACAAATTAAATTGGCTTGTAGCTGTTAAAGATAACAAAATGACAGACTAATTTGAAGAAATGTGGAAGTAATGAGGTAACCCACAATTTTTACATAAACCTGGATCTCATTAGTGCAGTTTAATGGAATAAGATTTTAGGTCTCATAAAGCAAAGTGAAAGTACGAGTTTTTAAACTATTTTTCTTAATTACAAATGCATCCATTAATAATCCTCTAACGTCTTTTTTGCAGGATAATTTTTTTTAGTTTTAATGATATCACAACTGTCAAAATACTTTTCTTACTGTTGTTTTTATCTTGCTTAGTAAATAATCATTTAATCTTTGCTTAAAAGAAGTTTCCCAATGATCTTTAAAAAGAGATATGGAAATAAGGATATATACTCTTTTTCTCTTTTTTTTTTTTTCTTTTTTTATTATAGCTTTTATTTACAAGATATATGCATAGGTAATTTTTCAGCATTGACAGTTGCAAATCGTTTTGTTCCAACTTTTCCCCTTCTTCCCTCCACCCTCTCCCCCAGATGACAGGTTGACCAATACATGTTAAATATGTTAAAGTATAAGTTAAATACAATATATGTATACATGTCCAAACAGTTAATTTGCTGTATAAAAAGAGTCAGACTTTGAAATAGTGTACAATTAGCCTGTGAAGGAAATCAAAAATGCAGGCAAGCAAAAATAGAGGGATTGGGAATTCTATGTAGTAGTTCATAGTCATCTCCCAGAGTTCTTTCCCTGGGTGTAGCTGGTTCAATTCATTACTGCTCCATTGGAACTGAATTGGTTCATCTTCATTGTTGAAGAGGGTCACGTCCATCAGATTTGATCATCATATAGAATTGTTGTTGAAGCATATAATGATCTTCTGGTCCTGTTCATTTCATTAGTTCATGTAAGTCTCTCCAGACCTTTCTGAAATCATCCTGCTGATCATTTCTTACAGAACAATAATATTTCATAATATTCATATACCACAATTTACCCAACCATTCTCCAATTGATGGGCATCCACTCAGTTTCCAGTTTCTGGCCACTACAAAGAGGGCTGCCACAAACATTCTTGCACATATAGGACCCTTTCCTTTCTTTAAAATCTCTTTGGAATATAAGCCCAGTAGGAACACTGCTGGGTCAAAAGGGTATGCACAGTTTGATAGCTTTTTGAGCATAGTTCCAAATCGCTCTCCAGAATGGCTGGATGTATTCACAATTCCAGCAACAATGTATCAGTGTCCCTGTTTTCCCACATCACCTCCAGCATTCCTCATTATGTTTCCCTGTCATTTTAGCCAATTTGACAGGTGTGTACTGGTATCTCAGAGTTGTCTTAATTTGCATTTCTCTGATTAATAATGACTTGGAGCATCTTTTCATATGGCTAGAAATAGTTTCAGTTTCTTCGTCTGAGAATTGTGTGTTCATATCCTTTGACCATTTATCAATTGGAGAATGGCTTGATTTCTTATAAATTAGAGTCAATTGTCTATATATTTTGGAAATGAGGCCTTTATTAGGACCTTTGTAAAAATGTTTTCCCAGTTTATTGCTTCCCTTCTAATCTTCTCTGCATTGGTTTTGTTTGTACAAAAAAGTTTTAACTTAATATAATCAAAATTATCTATTTTGTGATCAATAATGATCTCTAGTTCTTCTTTGATCATAATTATTTTCTCTTCCACAGGTCTGAGAGGTAAACTCTCCTATACTCTTCCAATTTATTTATAATCTCATTCTTTATGCCTAGGTCATGAATCCATTTTGACCTTATCTTGGTGTACAGTGTTAAGTGTGGGTCAATGCCTAGTTTCTGCCATACAAATTTCCAATTTTCCCAGCAATTTTTGTCAAACAGTGAGTTCTTATCCCAAAAGCTGGGATCTTTGGGTTTGTCAAACACTAGATTATTAAAGTTATTGACTGTTTTGTCCTTTGAATCTAACCTGTTCCACTGATCAACTAGTCTATTTCTTAGCCAATACCAAATGGTTTTGGGAACCACTGCTTTATAATATAATTTTAGATCTGGTACAGCTAGGCCACCTTCATTTGATTTTATTTTTCATTAATTCCCTTGAAATTCTTGACCCTTTGTTTTTCCATATGAACTTTGTTGTTATTTTTTCTAGGTCATTAAAATAGTTTTTTTTTTTGGAGTCTGATTGGTATAGTGCTAAATAAATAGATTAGTTTAGATAGTATTGTCATCTTTATTATATTTGCTCGCCCAATCCAAGAGCATTTAATATTTTTCCAATTGGTTAGATCTGACTTTATTTGTGTGGAAAGAGTTTTGTACTTTTGCTCATATAGTTTCTGATTTTCCCTTGGCAGATAGATTCCTAAATATTTTATACTGTCAGTAGTTACTTTAAATGGAATTTCTCTTTGTAACTCTAGTATCTTTGCCAAGAAAACCTCAAATAGGGTCACAAAGAGTTGGACATGATTGAAAACAACTAAACAAAAACTATAGAAGAAGAGTTATTGACAAAACGAATAATGTAGGATCATATATTTAAAAAAGAAAGAGATCCATGGAGGCCATCAAATCTAACTTCTCATTTTATAGATAAGGAAACTAAAGCATAGAGAATTTAGATGAATTGCCCACGTTTCACAGCTTAGAGATGTCTGAGGTGGGATTTGAATGCATGTTTTTCTTATTCCAAGTTCCAGGACTTATCTATGCTGGGTAGAGAAGATTAGAGGAGATAAAACAGATAATTTTGATTATTTAAATTATAAAAATTTTGAACAAATTAAGGAAAGACATTATTATAAATTTATTATAAAATTGTAAATTATACAAACTATTGTAAAGCAAAAAAGTTTGATATTAAAATATATTGGGAATTAATTCAAATAAATAACAACAACATTCATTTCTCCAAAAATAAAAAAATAAAAAATTGAACAGCTAAGTTTCCAAAAAAAAAATAAATACAAGGTACTAACAATCACATAAGAATGTTTCACATCATTAAAAATACAGAGAAATGCAAATGAAAAGAATATGCCCATCAAATAGGCAAAAATGACTTTAAAAAAAAAGAAAAGAACATGGAAATTATGGAAATACACAATAATGTACCATTGGTGGGATTATAAACTGCTTTAGCCATTCAGCAAAGAAATTTGGAACTATCCCCCAGAAGGCCAATAAACTATGTCTAACTTTTTAATCTAGAAATATTATTTCTTATACTTTTACATGAAAGAAATCAAGAAAAGAAAGAAAGGATTCATATCTACAAAATTACTTATAATAGCACTTTCTCTAAGAACTCGAGAATAAGTAAATGAACATTATATCATTTGGGGAATGATGAAATACATTATGGTATATGAATATGTGAAATATTATATCATAGCAAATGGCAAAAGGGAAAAATTAAGAGAAATCTGGGAAAACTCTTACAAATTGATACAGAATGAAGTTAGCAGAGCCAGCAAAATGATTTATACAACAAAGAAAAAAACACTTGAAAACATTTAAGATCTCATAAATGTAATAACCATATGTGAATTTCATAAGATGAATGATGAAACATACTTTCTACTGCTTGACAAACTAGTGATGGTCAAATAAAACATACATTTTTAAACATTTCTAATTTATGGTTTGATTTTGTTTAACTATGGTTTGTTTTTGTTTTGTGGAGGGAGAAGAGGAAAAGATACATAGAGAGAAGCTAGTTATAGTGATATAAAGAAAAAAGAAATACAAAAAAGTCTCAGGCATATTTTTAACTGGCCAGAAGAGAATGAAATCAAGTTCACAAGGAGATAAACATAAATAAAACATCTTTAGAACTAGCACATTGAGTTTGTTATAAACTTTAAAAGAAGAGCTATTTATATAAAATATAAAATGCCCTCTTAGATTCTTGTCATTGCCAATACATCATTGAGTTCCACCTTATTGGTCAGACCCTAAGCTAAAGTATAATAAAAATAGAAAATGAATAGGGAGATGAGCAATAAATGGGAATGAGGAATCAACAAGATTTGGCAACCAACTGAGAAGGATAAACAGGGACACAAGTCAATTCTATCCAATTGACTCCAAGCTTAAAGCCTGGGTGACTAGGATGATAGAAGCATCATCAATAGAAATAGGAGAAGATAAAAAATTTAGTTTTGCTCACTGTTGAGTCTGTAATATCAGTGGAACATTGGGCAAAGCCACCCAGAAAGCAATTGAATATGGAACTAGTTTTCAGAGTGTAGGTCAGGTGATGATATAGACCTAGGAATCATCTATTACATGCAGTCATTAAGCCAGAGGATTGGATAATGTCACCAGGGAAGAGAAGGTGGAGAAATAAGAAAAGACTCAAGGACAAAATTCTGGGGGACACATGTTTATAGGGGAGGAAGAAGAGGAGCAAGTAAAATAGACAGACAAGTAGTTTAGAGAGTTTAAAAGTTCTTTGGAATTATTACTAAAAAGAATATAGTGAACATAAAGAAAACTATTTCAGCAAATAGAAGTCTGATCAAAATGGTTTAAGAAGTGAATGGAAATAAGAAAGTGTAGATAGGAAGTTAGACTTCTTTGAAAGAAAATTTGATAGTGAAAGGCTTCAGAGAGACAAGATAACTGGTGAGGAGGTAATAGGATTAAGCATAGTAGGAAGTTCAGGGGAAATAGAAGGAATAGGACTAGTGTGAATAATGGTGAGAATGTGGGGCAACAGCAGAACAGCTTTTATGCCAGTAAATTCCTAGCCACAGAGAAAAAGAGAAATTGAATACGCAGAGAGTTCATAGGGAAGTTTAGGAAGTTAAACATACTCAGTGCTTCAGTAGAATGTTGGGAATGGAAGCTAAATTGTAAAGTCTAAAGAGTGAATGGGTGATGAGAAAGCATAATTTTACAGGTTAGAGTCCTCCTTCTATAATTTTAGCTGTGAAGGAATAAGAAAGATATCTTGAGGTAGTGACAGGAAGAGGCAAAGTAAAGAAGTTTGGCTTAGAAAGATGGGAGAGAAGTAGAATTACTGGGAATAAGAATGAGCATAAGCAGGGGAGGGAATAAGACAGCATGGATTTATGCAAATAAAGATATGGCTGACAGAAATGAGGATAGTACGATAATTAACATATTAACTGGAGGGAGTCCAGAGAGTCCACCTAAGATAATAGCATAAAGAAGTAGCAGGATTTGGCATAGTAGGAAGATTAGAAGAAGAGGATGAGGGAGGAGTAGACCTAATGTGAATAAAGATGAGAACATGGGATAGCAACAATATAGGCTTCGTGACACCAAACTCTTGTATGATAGAAATTAATAGAATGTTGGGGCGTAAGAGGGAGTACCATTCTAGTCACAGAGAAAGGGAGGAATTGAGTATATGGAAAGAGTTAATGGAGAAGTATTTAGCAAGCCCAAAGTTTATATGGAATATTGTGCCTACAAAGTATGCTTCTACAGCCTGAGTACAAACAGATGAAGTTTTCTCCTTTGATATGGTGATCTCTTAGTTCCCCTCCAACTCTAGAATCCCATTGGCTTTATGTCCACTTTTCTTCAGGGTCCTTGAAAAATGTTTTCAAACTATTCTCATATAAATGTGTTAAATCAAGCAAACATTATGAGTATTTGATAGAAAGGAAAATATGTGGCTATGACCAATTTCTCAGTTAGAGGCCACTGAAAATTCAAAAGACTTTTGAAGTTCATGTTAACCAATTAAACAAGTGAAGAAAAAACAGAAGAGCACTGCTTTTTATGTTCTCTTTTCCCCGATGATTTGTGCTCTGCAAAACTTTGCTTATTCAGAGAGCTGATTGATGACCAAAGCTTTCTTTTCAAACTTACATTATGATGAACACTGAGAAGGTTAAGAAAAAACCTCAGGCATTGATGACTTAGCAGATCTGATCATTGTGAAACAACTGCCCTAATGTAGCCCCAAATATTTGCTTTCTGTTGTGAAACAGAAATGTGAAATCAAAAGTGGTACTGAGAATTCAGAAGTTCATATTCTATTCCTTTAGTATTTTGGACATCTTTTTTTGAATAATGTGTAGTTGACTAAAATGTTAATTATATACTAATACTATAATTTTATCCCTCACTTGTTGGACGATTTATAACTTATTAATAAAGGTCTTTTCACAGTCATCTAATTGATTCAAAGATATGGAAAATATAAGAGGAAAATATTGATTTGGTAGAGTAAAATGCAGCCTTTCATAATCTTTTCAAACATGGAGGTTTTGTAGTTATCCATCATTTCTGACACTAGGTTATTTGTTTTCAGCATGTGTGTTGTAGGGAAAATAAAAGCTAATAAGCCGAAAAAGTTAACACGTTTCTGACTGGTCCCTATCTTTCTATGAGTGGCACCATTCACTTGCACTATCTTCCCTTCTCACAGGTACTACTAGCTCTCTAGGTTATGGGTGACAGTTTGAGTTTATGTAATCTTTCCCTGTTTTGGAGAATCTATAACAACACAAATCAGTAACATTTCTTTTATTGCTCTGAATCCCCAGTTTTTCTAATAATTACCTCTCAGAAACAGTAAACTCTTTGTCTCAGCATCCAGTTGCCTCTCTGTAGATATCATTTACTCCAAGGATTTTACACAAAGCAGTGATGCAAAAAATGATGTTTCAGAATCAAATTGCACTCTCTCTCTCTCTCTTTCTTCTCTCTCTTTGTTTTTCTCTTTCTTCTCTCTCTCTCTCTCTCTCTCTCTCTCTCTCAATTAGGGTTAAGTGACTTGCCCAGGGTCACACAGCTAGGAAGTGTTTAAGTGTCTGAAATGGGATTTGAACTCAGGTCCTCCTGACTTCAGGGCTGGTACACTATCCACTGCACCACCTCTTTCTAATGTCTTTTTAAATCTCAAATCTCTTTTTTTAAAAATAAATGGGTCAAATAGAAACAAGATTGAAGTTATGATTCCTCAGTTTAGTAGGTAAAGAACTCTATTACCTCTGTCTGGCTTACACTCAGACCTAAACCACAAAGCCTGGGAATTGGAGTATTGTTCTCTCTCCTCATAGAAACAAGCTTCTCCTTCCTTAGTGGGAACCTTACTGAATCTACTTGGATAAAGAATTTGCATTTTGACAGTCCTTGTCCATTTTGACTACCTTCTTTTGGAGCTGCTCCTTTTCTCCTCTCAAACTGGTAAAAACTATAAGCTTTTTAAACTCTCAGACATTTTAAATGAGGTGCTGAGAAAGCATAACACTATTTTAATGACAAGCAATTTCCTTAAGCTAGAGAACTGCAAAGCACCTTAGGTTGGCTTTCTTGATCATGCAGTCCAGATCAGATAGTTCTTTAATCAATAGGATGGTGTTTTTTCCAGTCATATATATATCATCAGCATTGAGCCTTTTCTTCCAGTAAAACAGATGCAGAGCCTTTCCCCTCTCTGTCTTTTTTAAGTCATATAAGACAATAAAGAACATCCAGAGATCTTTTAAAGATTTCCTCTTTCTCACACTGTAGAAAATGTTTGAGGGCAATAAGCCCACAGAAGTAATCATATATTTTCCAATGAAGTTCCAAGATATTGCTCCAGCCTTTTCTTTAAGCAGTCATCAAAGAAATCCCTCTCTTTCATTCAGCAACCTCCTAAGAAAGGAGATAATATCTTCCTGGTAGATTATACTTTCCTGCTGCTATCTCCCCTGCTGGCATTTTCAGTTGTCTACTATCTCAAATGAAAACTTCCTGGTAGCTAGCAATTAATTTTTTTCTTATAGGTAAAACTCAAGAAATATGTTTTTTTGTAAATTAGGAAATTAATAGTCCTTAATCTTACTATCATAAATGGTACTTTTACCTTTTAATTTATAATTATGACAGTTATTAACTACTAATCTCTAAAATATTCACATGCAAATAAAATGATGGACCACAATACCTTGTAACCACCAGAACTTTGTCATTGGATCACCCTAGGACCAACAATGCCCCAATGGGTAACAGGAGCTTGTGTGCCTCCTACCTAGCAACTGTGAATCATTGTGAAATACAAAATCTTAGTCTTACCTGAGAAAGGTAACATTGTTAAAATTATCTTCAATGTTCATGTTGCTCATAACATCACATAAAATAAAAGTAAATAGGTGGCTTTGCTGGATATTGATATATGAAGATCATAAATTCTCAAGATGATGGAGTTGGAGAAAGAAGAATTTCATAAAATTGGTTCTGGATCTTCATCAATGTACATTGAAGAAATTTTAGTGTGACATCTAATAGACTTCTAGGTTGATATTCCAGGATTAGTTGTGCTAACCTATGTCTTGTACTGGTATTCGGATGCCTCTGGAGGAGAGAGTAAGGCTGATGACTTTGCACACCTCTGCCTCATTTAAATCCAGTTCATTTGTGAGTCAAGACATCACCATCATATCATTTATTCTCTTTGAGAAGGAAAGATGAACAATAATCATGTTATCTGTTGAGGATCTCCAAAATAGTATGATTGAGAAAGTACTTCATCGATTGGAGAGAGATCTTTGTCACTGTCAATATTTTACTCTATATCAGTTGAAGTCTGCAGGTTTGTTCAACCATTCTTTAAATGTTAGGCAATCAATTTCTTTCTAGTACTTGGATTCAACAAAAAGTGCTGAATATTTTAATATATATTTTTATATGGGTCCTTTCCCTCTGTCTTTGACTTCTTTGGAGTGTATACCTAATAGTAATCACCAGGTCAAAGAGTATGCATATTTCAGTGACTTTTTAATATATTTCCAAATTGCTTTACAGAATTTTTGGACTAGCTCACAGTACCATGAGGAGATCATTAGTTTTCCTGTCCTCTCTCAGGCCCTTCAAAAATTGCTACTTTTCTTTTTTGTCATTTTCCCCCATATGGTAAGTGTGAAATGGAATCTCAGAGTTGTTTTAATCTGCATTTTTTCTTGTAAGTAATTTGGAGCACTTTTGCATATGATCATTGGTAGTTTGCATATCCTACTTTGAAAAAATTGTCTGATTATACCTTTCAATCATTTATTGGAGAATGGAATTTATTTTTACATGTTTGCATGAATGTCTTATATATCTCAAATATGAAACTCTTATCAGAGAAATATGCAACAAAATTATTTTCCATTTAACCAGTTCCCTGATCATTTTAATTATTTTGATTTTTGTGTGTACAAAAGCTTTTCAATGTTATATAATCAATATTTTCCATTTTCTCCTTTATGTTGACTTCTATTCCTTGCTTATTTAAGAATTCTTTTTCTAACCAAAGTTGTACAATTTCCTTCCTTTCTCTAAATTATTCATATGACATTTTGATTTGTTTAATATACTCATTTGAAGCTAATTATAGCATATAGAATAAAACCTAATTTCTTCTATTTTCTACACTACTTTCTAGTTTCTCCAAAAGTTTTTGTTGAATAGGGCATCTTTGTCATAATATTTAATGTCTTTGGAAATATCAACACTATATTGTTTTGTGGAACTATTTCTTGGACTGGCTTACCAGCTATATCTCTTCAATTTTTTAACCAGTACCAAGGAGTATTGATTATTATAGTTTTGTAGGATAGATTGAGGTCTGTTCTTATTATACACTCTTTCATTCCAAATTTTAAAATTATTTTGGATAGCCACATATTGTGGCTAAAGATAGACTATAACTATAATATAAAAGGACCAAAAGAAAAATCTCCAGAACTTTTAGCCAAACATCCATCAGAATTATTGCTGCAGAACTTGTCAAGAATTTCATACAATGAGAAGAGGTAGATGAGTTTCATCATGTACTAATGAAGGCAGTAGCCATGTTGAATTAGTTCATGGAGTCCAATGAAGTACTGAAGTATATCTAATTTGGCAAGGGGTTCAATTGTGGCTAAACAAATCACTGTTTAGTTAAATATGATGGATCAATATAGATTTTCTTATTATGAAATATAATAAGGATCTAAAGAAAGGTTCTTAATCTTAGGTCTGTGAACTTATTTTTTTTTTAATAGCTAAAATATAATTGATTTCCCCTGTAATTTGAGTTATTTTATTTTATGTGTTTGTAATGGGACTAGATTTTCCATGGTGCAACTTTCTTTCTCCCATCTACATCAAAGGGAGATTTTATCTAAAAGAAGATAAAGCTACCCGCAGGATATGATTGCACCAGACTTAGCTCCTGATTATCTAGGAACATGTGGAATCTGGGTCTCTAATACCAAAGACCATAGGAGTCACCATATCCTGTTGAACTACTGACGGGACATATTCCCTAATCTTTATTACAAAGTGAGCTAATTCCAGAGAAGCTAAGTACCACTGTGTCCTTGTTCCACATTGCTATATGAAAGCAACACACTCCTTTGTTAAATGTTTAATGACTGGTAAATACCTCATTTCATCAAATCTAAACTAAAAGGGTTCTGTTTCAGAGCTTTGTCTCTTATAACATTTTATATTCTTATTCTGAAAAGAGGTTCTTAGATTTTCTTAGACTGCCAAAGTAGTATCTGACACAAAGAAAGTGTTAGAGTCCCTTCTCTGGTATCAGCTTGTGGTACCTACCCAAAATTAAAAGTTTTGGCTAGAAATAGAAAGTAAACTTTAGAAGGCAAACCGAAACATATTACTCCTATTCAAGCATCAAATTAATGCTTAAATCTTCTTCAATAGACAATATAAACTAAACAAAAACTCTAAGAAAATTAAAATCATAATAGGATTGAAAAGATAAGAGAACTGAGTCAATCTAATTCATAGCATTTAGAGATGGAAGAAACTATATTTAACCATTTGATTTAACATATTAGAGAACTGAAGCAAAGATACAGAGCTAAGATTTGAATTTGTCTTTTTTATTATTAAATTTTAAATTTTAATTTATGGAATAAAATAATTTTCATAATATAGTACAATAAAAAGATGAAATTGCAAATCTACTATGCACAACTTGCTATTTCTTTCAAATACACACAAAAATTATGTAGTTTTTATTCTTTCCTCTCCACTTCTCCCCTGCACTCTCACTCTGATCCCTGCCCTAGAGGTGGCTACTATCAGTCCCAAACAAGTGTATAGATGCAAAATTATTCCATACATATTTCTATTTATCAGTTATTTCTCTGAAAGCAGATGGTATCTTTCTTTATATGACCTTTATAATTAATTGGATATTTGTAATAGACCAAACAAATTATTTGCTCAAAGGTGTTCTTAAAACAATATTGTTGGTAACTGCTTTTAATATTCTCTCGAATCTACTCATTTCACTCTTATTTATTGCAAGTCTTTCCATGTTATTCTGAGATCACTGAGCTCATCATATCTTATAGCACAGTAGTATTGCATCATAATCACATACCACAACTTATTCAGACATTGTCCCAATTGATAGGCACCCAGGCAATATCCAATTTTTGTCACCACAAAAAGAGCTGCTATAAATATTTTAGAACATGAAAGTTCTTTTCCTTTTCTCTAATCATCTTTGGAAATAAACCAAGTAGTGATATTACTGAGTCAAAGTGCATAGGCAGTTTAATAACTTTTTGATCATAATTCCATATTGCTCTCCAAAATAGATGGATCATTTTACAATTCTGCAGATCCACTTTTTTCCACATCCTCTCCAACATTTATCATTTTTTCCTTTCATAATTTCAGTCAATCCAGTAGGTGTAAAATGATATCTCAAGGTTATTTTAATCTTTATTTTTTTAATTAATAATGATTTAAATCATTTCTTCATATGACTATAAATTGTCTGATTGCTTCACTAGGAAACTTCCTATTCATTTCTCTTTGACAATTTATTAACTGGGGAATGACTTTTATTCTTAGAGATTTGACAAAATTGTAATTACTGTTTGAGAATTTTCCTCCATCTTACTTTTACTTATTATTTTCCTTCTTAACTTCTCTTTTTACCCTATTCCTATTACCTTATCTTTTCCCCTGTCCTTCTTCTACACTTTTACTCAAATCTTCAAAACTTCCAATCTTTTTTTTCTCCTCATCTACTATATAGCAAGTACTTAAACATATAAAATGATAGGAAATAAAAACCCATAGACTGAGTCAATAACCTTGGTTTCTAGTCTACCACTCATTACTTTTATTATCGATGCCTTTTATTTTCTGAATTTTAATTTTTCTTATATAAAAATGATAAGGTTGAACTACTATCTCTAAAGTCCCTTTAAATATTCTAGGATAATAGTTATTTTCAAGTTTTAAAAAGTGAATATTTTATTTTGCCACAAATCATTGAATACACAGTAACATAATGATGTATTAACATATCATTGTGAAATATTATAGAACCTTATAGGTTTTCAATTAAATTCCTGTATTGTTGGGAAAGAGGCAGGAAGGTAGCATATTGGATAGAGTGCCAGAGCTAAAGTGAAAAAGACTTATTGAATTCAAATCTGATCTCAGACACTTACGAGTTGTGTGGTGCTGAGCAAGTCACTTAACCCTGTTTTCTCATTTGTAAAATGAGCTAGAGAAGGAAAAGGCAAACTACCTCAGCAACTTTTCCACAAAAACTCCAAATGGGAATCAATAAAAGATCAAAAATGAGAGAAAAATGACTAAACAATAGTTGGTGGGAAGAGTCATATTCTGATGTTTCATTGTGTCACAGATGTTTCTATAGGTTGTTGAAAACTGTATCAGTAGATAATAAGTTTTGTCTGGTCCCACCAAAATGCAAATATTTCAAGTACCAGCACAGTAACCAACTATGTATCTGTTGTCCATAGACCTGACTATCTGAAGTTCAGAAAAGTTTGTCACTAATATGTTGGATCTGGGAGCTGATTTTTTTTTCTTCCTCCCTCTCAACAATGATTTCTAAAGACCATCAACTAAAGTATGTTCATAGCAATTGAGATGAAATTACGGATATTTAAAATAAATATTGTTAAGAAAAATAGAATTAGTTGAATGACAAGAAAAGCTTTTTGTTCTTACTGTTGTATATAAATATATGATAAAAAACAGTATGGCACAGTGGATAGAGAGCTGGTTTCAGAATCAGAAGGGCCTGGGTTCAAATCTTCTTTTTGATGCAGTGGTTATGTGACCCTGAGCAAGTCACCTCTCAGTGTCTCAAGCTAAAATGAGACAGACATTTTAAGGTTATATGCAGAAGAGTTACTGATGTACATTAAATAGCAAGTTTCCATATCACAACCTCCATACATTAATGAAATCAAAGAGATAGACCAGAAAAAAAAAGAAGAAGAAGAAAGAAAGGAAAAAAAGAAAAGGAAGGAAGGAAAAGGGAAGAAAAGAATAGAAAGGAAAATGTTATTAGTGTGAGTACTATTTTCACTGGAATATATCACATTACTTAGTTGTTGGTCTTTAGAAGTTGTGGCTGAAAAATTCATCACCTTTTAGTCAAGCTAAATTTTTCTTGATTTTAACAAGAGTCATTCATTCTCAACAGACAGTAATCTCTCCCTAGGCTTACTTACAAAAGTATGTTTTCTACTAAAATTATGATTTCAGGTTAACCTCTGCTACAACAGGGCAGCAGAGTTGTACTTTAGTGAAAAAAGAAAGTTCTTAAGAGTGAGATCAGCTGGAAAACCCCCCACTACATTTATCTTTTTTTTTTTTTAATTAAATCAATAAATAATCCTATTGGGGTTGAGGTCTTTAATTACTTTCCTTTCTACTGATGACCTGCCTTTCCCTTCTTAACTTTTTCCATTATGTATCCTGTTGTGCTATTTACTCTACCAAAGTTCCTGACCTTATTCACATACTTTTTTTTTTTTTAATTTCACTTACTGTTTGCTGTGTCTGCTTCACCCCTTGTTTCTAACATGAGTCTGGTGAAAAGGCATTAATCAGGACCACTCTCTGTGCATAACAGTTTCATTTGACTATTCATAACCTTGGGCTGTATTCTTCCTGATAATGACAATCATAGTGACATAGTGGCAATCCTGATAGTGAATCATAGGAAAGAATGTGAATCTCTCTTCTAGGGACAGGATATGACATCCTCCAGTTAAGACTGAATTTAAGTTAATTCATTGTTTTAAACAGATAAAATATGATTATATTTTTGGAACTTTTGTAGGTTACATTTTTTTTTAGAAATAAATTGATAATCCCTGAAAACTCACACAGATTGTAAGGATTTAGTACTTTAAAAATGGCTTATCTAATAAACATTTTCAGCCTGATTGAATTTTTATGCATTATGAATTGTCTATGTTGATTTCATAAATATAATAATCTTTTAAATGTGGGGCTTTATGTACCTTTTTCTTAATGTACTTTATACTTTTCAAAGTATGTTTACATCAAGTATTACCAGAAAGATAGATATCGAATGTTAGAGCTGGAAGAACATTTTTTTAAAAGTCTAATCCCATCATTTCACAAGTAAGAAAACTGAGTCCCACAGATCTGAAGTGCCTTTGTCAAGTTCATTTAACTAGTCAACGGAAGAACCTGGACTAAAATATAATCTTGAATGGTTATCTAAAATCAAGGAATTACTGAGCATTTATGTAGCACATATTGATGAGGTTCAGCTCCCTTTGATTCCCAGTCAGGGAGCCAAGTGATGAGGTTCAGCAAAGGGCAGGGTATTGTGGGAACCTCCTTCTGATCTGTGCAGGTCCTTTGTAAATGAATTTACAAACCTGAAAAGTTAAATTGGAAAAGGAAGTTTATTATTAAAGATCTAGCAGAAAAATCCTCTAGCAGAGAAATCCCAAGAGAGGTGAATAAAGTCTTGTTACGGAAATAGGTGGGAAAGATAAAGAGCAAGTAACACTGAAAGAGAATGTCATTTCAGTGGGCATCTGTGGCAACCTAAGAAGAGAGAGAGGTTCCTTGGCATGGCATGTTAGGTTCTCTGCTGCAAAGGATTGAGCCCAGCTGCCCCCTTTTATAATTGAAATCTTGGTTAGAAGCTGGGGACAACTCTTGGTGGGGCCTGGGCGCAGTTCGAGCTGGAATCAGAATAGAGAATCTTGGAATTGAATGAGTGTCTCTGGGCTAATTTCCAAGTCAATGGAATTGGATAGAAATCTCATCTCCAGTTTAGGCTAAGTAGGAGTGGTCCTGGACTCAACTAGTCCCACCCAGATAACAGAATTAAACCACTTTATATTGATTCCCTGGGGCAGATCTTTCAGGGGAGAACTTAGCATTCCCCCCAAAGTCAGAGAGAGAAAGAGAAAGAATTTTGGAGCTCCCTTTGTCAATATCACTGTGCTACAAACCAAAAGAATACAACAGGTGTGTTAAAAATGAGAGATGGCCCCTGATCTGCAAAAACTTCCAATTTAATTAAATTCAACGAATATTTATTAAGAACTTCCTTCATCCAAGACACTGTGATATTTGGGATAGTAAATATTGCATTATCCTTGCTTTCAAAGCCTTACACACTCATGGTGGAGATAGGAATATATGGTTATAGAATATGAATAACAAAGTTACTTAGCTATAATTTAGTACTCATATAGTATTATAAGGTGTATTAAATGATTTATTAATATGTCGAGAATCATTGGTGCAGTGGATAGAGCACTAGGTCTGGAGTTAGGAAGACCTGAGTTCAAATCTGACCTCATTTATCACCTATGGTAATATCAGACAAGACACTTAACTCTGTTTGCCTCAGTTTCCTTATCTGTAAAATAAGCTGGGAAGGAAATGGCAAACCACTCTAATATCTTTACCAAGAACACTGAAACGGGATCATGAAGAGTCAGATGAGACTAAAACTACTGAACAACATCAGAAATAAGATATAATTTACAGATATATCTTTTGCTTCTCATAATAACCCTGTAAAGCAAGTACTGTTCTATGCCTATTTTACAAATGAGAAGTCTGAGACAGAAAAAATTTAAGTGAGTTACCCAGTGTCATACTGCAAAAAAAAAAAAAAAAATGTTTGAGGCAAGATTTGAATTCAGGTCTTCCTGACTCTAAGGGCTTTACTATAAAATAACAATTATAACTATCATTTGCATATTGCTTCGAGGTTTACAGTGTGTTTTGCAACTATATCTTAACCCTTGAAACAATCCTCAGAAGCACTGTTCCCATTTTGCAGATGAAGAACTATAATGTTCTGGTTTAGCTTTCTGGAGCTCTTGGGATCAACCTTCATTTCAGCAGAGTAATCACCATGAGAATAGCCAGGGATAAAGTCCAAATTTTTTATTATTTCTGTCATAGTCTGTTTCCTTCACTTGGGGCCTGGCTAGCTTTCTGGAGGGCCTTCAGACGGGATTTAGTTTCAGTGGAGAAATGAAAGAGAGCCATCAGGAGCCTCATCAAAGATGGAATGTCCCTTTTCCAGTCCTTGTTGGCTCTTATATACTCTATTATAATTACATCATCGTAGGTGTCAATCTTGTAGAATTATATTAAGTACATGTAAAACTAGATAATCATTGTCTTATCAATTCCACTGAGTAACACCTTGTAAGAATCCTTGTTTCAAGTACATTTCTCCAGAATTCTGCCCAACCTAGATTTAAGTGTCTTTTCCAAGGCCACACATCCAAGTTTGAATTCAGAGCTTTTCTAACTGGGTTCACTGTTTTATGCTTCCTATACATATATATCTTCCTATAATGCAGGAGAGAACCTGGTGGGTCAAAGAAAGGTAGCAAAATGTGCTGTAGAAATCTGAGTATTTGGAGATGACTTTCAGCAAGGAGTAATCAAGATTATTTACTTTGCCTAAAATATCTTGATTGGCTATATCCACTTGATGAAATTTTAATGATCTAGAGCTCTGTATTTACTCTCCTCACCTCCATTTCTTAGAATTCTAAATATCTTGGAATTCCTAGGTTGGCTGCCACTACTTACATGAGGCTTTCCCTAATTCTCTTGGTTGTTAATATTTTCCTTCATTGCTTTGAATTTATTTACTGTTCATTTAGTATTTACTTATCTGTGACAACTGATTGTAACTTTGATGTAGACAGGGACTGTTTTGGTTTTGTCTTTGTAGCACAATGTCCTGCACAGATAAGCAATCAGTTCTTGCTAATTTGAATTGCATTTCCTAGAATGATGCATTTGAAAGAGCTAAATGTGCATAGATATCATCATTGATGTGGTTCCCTGATGTTCCTAGTACTGTTCCTGTTGAACACTGCAGTTTTATTTTGGGAGATTGACTATGAAATGTCTTGAATGATACAATGAAGGGTGTACTAGACCTGGAGTGAGACTGGTTTGGGGATTTAATTTGTTCAGAGAATTGATGGTATCAGTATAGAAGACCTGATATTGTGAAATCTGATGGAGTTTCCACTGTCCTGATGTTTTTTAGCTGAACAATGCTTCTCTCATGATTCACCAGCCAAACTTCTGAGGGTCCATCCAGCTCCTGGTGGTTTTATACTGCTTTGTACTCAGGTTATGAGGAAATCAAATAGCAGTAGTCTGAACCTATACTTTCCTGAATCAACCACATCTTGAAGAATCTTACTACCTTTTTAAGGAAAAAAAATATTCTAACCTGAATGGAAGGAGGTATTAAGTTATTGCTATAACCACAGGATTTTGACCTTTAATTGGATTTGAAAATTGGTCAAGACACAAACAGGTGAAGATGAAGGGGAGCATTATAATTATAGGTGACTGAATGAGCAAAGTCACACAGAGAGAGAATATATAATATGTTTAGGAGATAGTAGATAATTCCAGTCGGGTAGAGGATATAATTAATGAGGAAAAATAATATGAAATCAATATGGAGAGATTGGAATTAAGTTGTGGAAAAAGCTTAAACCCATCTAAAGTATTACAATTTTTTGATTAAAACTTTGGGAAACTATTGCATATTTCTAAGTAATATAATAATATAATCAGACTTTTAAAATCTGGAAGCATTATATGGAAAGGATTACACAGGTAAGATAATAGACTCAGAGACATATATGTATTCTATTGCAATATAAGTGGAGAAGCAATAGTGACCTGAACCAGGTTAGTAATAGTTGAAATAGAAAGGGGTGAACGTGTGAAACATGATATAGGGATAGAATATGAAGAGAAATGGCTTGAATGTGTAACACATTGTAGGTGGAGTCAAGGGTGAGCCAGGGGTTTCAAGTGTGAGTGGATAAAAGAATAGTAGTGCTATTCTTCTTGGATAGTAAAGTAAAAAAGGGTGCAGAATATGGGGAAAGAAATTGAGTACAGGTTGGATTTTTTTTTTTTAAGTTCAATTTTATACATGTTAAATACTTGATTTGGTGCAGGATATCTTCCCTTTGGAGGAATTATTATGTTTAATACAATTTCATTAAGGCAGGCAAAAAGGAAGGAAACAGTACTTGGCAGTGTGTTTTGTGTTTTACAATTATTACCTTATTTGAGCCTCACAATAACGCTAGGAATTAGGTGCTATAATAATAACCTATTTCACAACTGAGAAAAATAAAGCAATTAGAGCAGCTTGCTCAGTCACACGCACATAGTAAATGTTGAAGATTGGATTTTACTTTCTTACTTCAGGTTCAATAATCCTCCTAACACCTAACCTGCCTTTCACAAAGTGTAATATTCCTGTACTACATCAAAATCTTACAAAGTACGGGTGTTCAAAGACCTTTTTTTTCTTTTTACTATTTATAAGTATTTGTCCAACTAGGCATTAAGGATGGAGTATAAGAGAACAGGAACATCTAGATGGCTCAGTGGATAGAGAAGTGGATCTGGAGTTAGGAATAACTGAATTCAAAACTGATTTGCCTTAATCCACTGAAGAAGAAAATGGTAAAAACACTTCACTATCTTCACCAAGAAAAAAAAAAGTCCAAAGGGTCCATAAGGTCACAGAAAATAGAACACAACTGAACAATCACAAAAAATAGAGAGCAGTGGGACTTTTGTTAGGCATAATCCTTGATTGATTTTCAAAACTAAAATTTCATGATAAAATAAAATGAGCAGCATTAACACCAAAACATTTTAAGTAAACTTTAACAAAGAGTACATTGATGTTTCATCTCATGTCTTGGGAGATGAACTTTCCTTGAAAAGGACTCAACTTTGTATGTGAAATTACCAACAGAGACTTGTCAAGTTGCAATCTATTTTCTCTCTCCTAGAATAGCTTTTTAATATTTTCTTAATGACAGAAATCAATTTCACACTGTGAAAGAAGACAGGAGGTCCTCTAGTTATTGATTTGCTCTTCAAAGATGTGCTCCTCTTGTTTTACAGTCAGGTGGGGAAGAATAATCCCAGGACCAAAAACATGTTGGTTCAAGTACATTACAATAGTAACTTTCTTTTCATTTTTAATTATATATTTAAAATTTTAATCAAGCTTTTTAATCCCTTCTCGCCTACTAAATGAAATGATTTAAACAGCTAATTTGGAAAATTAGTCAAATGAAAGTTGGAAGCAAAGAGATTATAGGATTATAGGTTTAAAAGTGAAGTCAGGAAATTGAAGAGCAGACAGTTTAAGTGACTTGTCCAAATAATGGTAGTGCCAGGTTGAGAAAAGGTAGGTTATGGGAGGTGGGAAGAGGAGTTAAAAATGTCCCATGTATCATACATTTAAGATGAGTGAAGTTCTAATGCATCTCCTTCCCTCTTTTTCAGAATCAAGGGACCTCGAAATAAAATATCATATTTTTTGATGTGTGGGTTAGTTTTTCTAAACTATTTCCTCCTTCCCTTGTCTTTTAAAAAAGTCTTTGAAACAAGAAATGGCATTTGGAAATATAAAGATATAAAAACAATAAATATCATTATAATATATTTTTAAAAGAAAATGCTTTATGGTATTTTTTAAAGTTTGATATTTTAAATATGATTATACAAGACAATGAATTCAAAATGAAAAAATTATCTGAATTTTAAAAATCATACTCTAAACAAATGTATAATAGAGGCAGATCTTATTTAAATGATTCTTCATGTGTTCTCTATTAATGTGCATTTTGAAGTTTCCCCATTCAACAAAATAACACAAAACAAGATAATATACAAAATGTCCTTTCAGCAGCTCTACAAATTTCATTACATCAGTTTTAATTGTTAGAAAAAAATAGGAAAAGGTAAATTGAAAGAATAAGAAATTGGAGGAAATAAAGGAAATGGTGATTCTGAGCTACCCATTTATCTGAAAGGGGAAAGAAGTGATAAAAGTGGGGTAGAAATAAATACTTAAAAAAGAAAATAAATCAATAATTTCAATAAAACTTTAAGTTAAGTAAAGGATGAAAAATAGGATTGGCAAAGAGATCACACAGCTAGTAACTTTTAGGCCAAATATGAATTCATGCCGTATCCATGGTATCACCTAGCTACCCTAGTTTATTCAAAATAAAATTGTTTTTCAAGACCAATTGATACTTAGAATAATAAAATTAATCTACTACAATAAGAATGAAAATGTTATATTTGAATATGGTTACTGTGGGAATTCTAATGACTGTTGCAATAGTTGGAAAATATGCCTTTAACAAAGTGTAATATTCCTGTACTACATCAAAATCTTACAAAGTACAGGTGTTCGAAGACCTTTTTTTCTTTTTACTATTTTTAAGTATTTGTCCAAAAACAAAACAAAACAAAAACTAGAATCATATACAATAAGAAAAAAAGATACTTTCCCAGCAAATGCATAAGTAAAGCAAAAATTTTTTCTTTTTCCATGGTTCTCTAACATTAATTCTGGATATGCTAGGAATAGCAATGAAATAAAAGAAATATATTAAAAATGTAATGATAGAAGAAATGAAATTGTTCTTATTTATTGATAGCACATTGATTAATTTAGAAAATTATAAAGAATTGGCAAAAAAAAAGTATTGAAAAAATTGTTTCAACAATTAACAAGATTTAGGATAAACCCATCTTTCTTAAAAGAAGACAACATTTGAAAAACCTATTCAAAATAACTATAAAATCCATGAAATATCTGAGTGTTGATTTACTAAAGCATATTCAAGACTTTATAGATATAAATACAAAATTTTCCTTGAAGAAAGAAAGAATGATTTAAATAATAGGGAGATATTCAGTGGTCATGGCTAAGTCATAGTAACATGATAACAAAATAAAGATGACATCATTTAAACTAATACATGGATTTTGTGTTATGTTAATGAAACTACTAAGGGAATACCTTACAAAAATGATACAATATCAGTAAAGTTTATTTGGATATAAAATGTACTAGTATGTTAAGGAAAAGTGATTTTAAAAAAGTAATAACACTTTCAGATCTCAAGTAGTTATAATCAAAAGTATTTTGTAGTAATTCAAAATAAAATAGTAGATCAATGGAGCAGAATAGACAAAAACATTTCTTATTTAACTTAAAATCAATGCTTGATAAATTTTTATTTAACAAAATTTGTCAAGTGAACAAAAGAATAGTCTCAGAGAAATAAAATTGACATCAATGTATTATACCAATACTAAAATGAATATGATATGAATATTAAAAATCATATTATAAAAACAGAATAGAAAATAAATAGATCTACAATCTTTCATAACTAGTGATAGGGAGTAAATTTATAAAGACATATAGAGACAATTACAAAAGATAAAGTTGATAATTTAGGTACAAACAGAAATAAAAATGTAAAGCCATGTACTATGTCAAGCAGTATGGCATTGTCAGCAGGGTCTTCTGCCTCCTACAGGGAGTAGCTTCCCAGAAACAGCTTATCATCCCACTGGGAGGCCTTCATCTGTTTCCTTCTTTCCTCTCTTTCTTACTCAGACATCACTTTTATTTTGTTCATTGTCAGTACATGATCTTTCTTTTCCCAATTTAGAATGTATTCTTGCTGACTAATTTTGAGGGGGTGAAAAAAGTGTGGTAGGTGAACTATAAATCTTAGAAGACAGAAAAAGAACAAAGAATTTTTTTCCAGACACAGAAAACAGTTTTGTTTATGGATGTTTAAGTTATTATTGCCAAACAAGGCAATAAACAAGAAGACATATATTTAACA